>NC_072733.1:213400381-213700381 GCF_026930045.1 Uloborus diversus | reverse complement strand
ATACATCTAGGAGTAACGGTTGAGAAAATAAAGGTCTTGCAAGTTAAAACGGAACACCCTGTATATACAGTAGTACCTCCTTTAAGGACCGCCTCTGAAAAAGGGCCATTTTTTCTGGTCCCAGTCCCTTTGAATAGGAACCTCCATGTACTTGCCTCTCATTAAGGGACACCCTATTTAAGGGACAGTCAGAGAAAAATTACAAAAAAAATATGTATAATTGCATTTGAAATATCGAATTTATTGGAATTCAAGGTTTCCTTTTTGTCCAAAAAATATCTGGTAAAAGTTTGTCTTGACATAAGCATGAAAAAAAAAGCAAAAAAAAAAAGTAAATAAATAAATAAATAAATAATTAAATAAAAAGCAAAAAATAAAAAGAAATAAAAATAAAAATAAGTATCCTAAAATCCTTGCTGAGACCTACATTCATGCCTTTCTCTCTCATCTATTTTTTCATACTGTATGCCCATGACAAGATTTGTATCGAAAACTTGAAATATGATCACACTGTTCTCTGTTTTTGCATTGTAAAATAAATGAAATTCAACAAATCTATGTAACACATTAGTTAAAAATTGTAATTAATGAAAATCAGTTACAAAACTTTGACTCTATGAAATATTTTATGCAAGTTCAATATTAAATTTTTTTTCCAGTTTGAATAGTTCTGATTTTTTTTTAATATACAGAAATGAAACATTTTAAATAATTAATCTTAATCATCGATTAAGGTTTGCTATGAAACTAGAATAAGCTTACACAGCATGAATGAATTCATCTTCCTCCGAAGAAGGGACACCTCTATTTAGGGGACAAGTTGTGTATATATATATATATATATGTTACGGCCAAAGCCCGAAGTCCGGCCAGTTCCCGAACTGGCTGGCCAATTCGCGAATTGGCCAAGAGGTTTGGCCAAAGCCCGAAATACTTGCAATTAATATTGCATTTTCTACTTTGGCTAGCCATTTCGCGAAGTGGCCAGAAATTCTTGGCCAAAGTCCGAAATGATTACGAAATATTTTAGATTAACAGGTAAACGACGCATGTGTCGCTTCCAGTGTGACGGCGCGGCGTGCAAGTGGTAGAAACTAGAAAATAAGGGTTGGTTCAGGGCCGTCGAGAGCCAAATCGAGTCCCTTGTCAGTTTCGCCACCAGGCCCGCCTCCCTCTATAAAACCAGTCAAATTTATAGTACTTTAATACAGAGTCGGATCCCTAGTTTCCCACTAGGCTGATATGATGTCATCTCGTTGGGCTTGGAGGGTGCAACCATGTCCCTGTGAAGGTCGTGACAATAGATATTCTAAACTTCGACCTCGTTTTTCTTGGCGTTAGTTCTTCGACTGAGCTATGAGTATGTATTTCTGATATTTTCACTTCTATATGTGAATACTTTCAGTTGAAATTACATGCGATCGCTAATAAAGTGTCATTCAAGTATTGTGTAGGCATTTTTTTATTCATTTTGTACCTCCCCCCCCCACCTTGTGAGAAAAAATAAGCATGCGCTATACCCCTTCTCTTTTTGCTCATATAAGATTTTATGCCATATTGTGCGTCACAGGATGCTCTTTTCCCACATTTTTTGTTGTTCATTATTTAATGCTTACCCAAAAATTTTTGTGACCCACTTCCCTTGTCAGAGAAAATAAGCAGCCCTTAGTCTCCCCTTTCTGCCTACATAATACTTGACCGGTCCCAGCTAAGGTTAAGCTTAAGGCTGTGTTTCTCAACCTTTCAGTGTGTGTGACACAAATTTTAAATATAATTTTCATTTTGAAACCAAACCTAATCACAAGTAAGGAATTTAGCGTGTGCTCCCCTCCCCAGAATTCCATTTAAAATCGGTTCTATTTAAAATCCCTCTGAATCCCGAATTTCTACAAAACCACATCTCAGAGAAAATCTCCAAGCCAAAATCAGTCATGACTAAAAAATTAGCTATAAAGTAGTGATGAAAATCCAAATATAGCAACTTAATCTTCGGCAACACACGTTTTGGAAAGGACTTATTGCACGAATAATATGAACTTGTTTCCATTTAGAAATTAATTAAATAATCATGTCTGATTTTTTTTCTTGAAATATGCTTTATTGGAAGCAGAAAGTTTAAAATTTGAGAAGCTGCAAATGTTTTTTTTTTCTTTCTGCTTTCATTTGTGTAGAATTGACAATTAAAAAACGAGATAGCAAAGATGGGAAATTTAGCATGTTTTGCGCTGAGTCCATGCGATTAGTCTGTACTCACAGTCTATTCACACCGTTGCGTTGGTGCGACAAGCCATTTCGAAAAGTATGAGAGTACTTTTATTAATTACAAGCTATACCCGCATGACGATTCCCGTGCTAAGAATTTAAAGGAAGGTTCTTGAATAAATCAAAATCCCCCCACCCTCCCATCTCTGATGCAAAATAATCATTTTCTTATACTGAAATGCGTATACTCTTTAAGAAAATCTATTTAAAAAAAAAATCTGCAATTGTAAAATATTTTGCTACATGAAAAAGACATTAAAGTACATAAAAAGTTGCTTTAAAATGTAAAATAATTAATAGAACTCTGTAGTTTTTTCTCCAAACTCGCCAAGTTACCACGCTTCGTTATCCAATCGATTTGCGAGCGAAGCGAACTCCGGTCGATTAGCGATATAACCTTTCTTACGAAAGCGTTTAAAGGATAATCCCGCTCTCTCGCCTTCCTCGCAGAGAAGGTAAATAAAAACACATTGTATCTAGAACCAAAGGAAAATCTCGCTTATCCATCCCCCGTAGAAGAAAAAAGAATTTAGCTCAAATATACGCAACGTAAATTATATAAATGAATTCCGCATCCTCAAGAAGAAAAAGTTTTGAATTAAAACTTCGCATTGCAAATACAGCAAGACGAAGAGAAAACCAACTAAAATACACGCAATCAATTCAGCCTTAAAATAAATGCAGTAAAACATGCGTGAAAACGTGCGAAAAAAAAAAGAATTAAAATAAATACTATGACAGTAAGAACAACCTTTCCTAAATGTAAGGAAAATATGCTTAATTTTCTAGATTGCTTTCTCTTCCGAAATATTGATTCAACAAAATTTGGACTGTTTTACAAAGGAAAAAACAATGCTAAGAGAAAATTAAAATAAATATAATGACATTTATGTATAAAGTATTAATAAGGACATGTTGTAGGGGAAGTTTGACAAAAAGCGGCATTAAAGAAATGTCTTTAAATAATATTAACAACACAACTGTTTTCGCTTTTTATTTGTTTTAATGAGCCCTTATTATGGAGGCTTTCCAAAATAATTTAAAATTTTTTGAAGCAAAATTTTTTGGTACAATGTGATCCAGGATCTTTAAAATTAAGTCTACGGAGCAGAAAAAGACTGTCGATCGTCCTTAATTTCATTTACCTTTGCATTCGCACACTTTACACAACGCATTTATTTAAGATATAATTCGCTCACTTGAAGGGCGCAAATGTACTTCTTTACGCTATCACGTTGTTACATCATGTACTTTCACTGAATAATATCTATTATGGCTTAAATACGAAAAGAATAACACGAGATATTTTTATGCATTTCAAGCTTTTCAACAAAGAGGTATCACATATATTTGAACTCGTTTTTGAAGCAAGTGTACTTTAGAAAAAAATAGTACATCGAAGTACTCATTTCAAAATACTTCATTTTTTAAATTGTGTAAAACAGTCTGCTCCTCATTTCTTTTTTCGTACTTTGGCCGATCGTCCATAGCCACTTCGCGAATTGGCCGGCCAAAGCCCGAAATGAAGAAAATTTCGGGCTTTGGCCGGTAAGTTTTCAGCAATGTTGGCCAGTTCGCGAATTGGCTGGCCAATTCGCGAACTGGCCGATTTCGGGCTTTGGCCGTAACATATATATATACGCAATATGGAAAAAAAAACACAATTTTGAATTAAAACTAGGGTTCTCAATCTCGCACCGAATTGTTCTCGCGGGATTTCGGGATTGTAAGGATCCAATCCCATGGAATTGACTTTATTCTTCTAAAAGTTCGATTTCAATGTGAAATAAAAAAGTTATGCCCTTTAATAAAGACTGATTTTGTTTCTTGAATTAAAATTTTTTTTCCTAATTCCGCACAAATTGTTGAGTACTATAAAGTCACTTCCTTATTAAATACTATTGATTGGTATGCAAAAGTATGTCCTCAAAATGTCCAATGCGTCTTAACGAACCATTGCTCGTACAGGATGGGAAGAGATTTTTGCTCAAATAATAATGTGTTTGATGAAAACGCGAGCTGCCGCTCCACTGCAGTTGGTTTCATAAGATTAAATTATGGGCAGTAAGCAAAATATCCCAAAAAACTTCATCACCTTCTAAAAGAGTTTTTTCTTTTCTTATGAAGGTAAGATTTTTACTCAAGCACTGCAAGTTTCTGACGAAAACGATGTTCATTTGATTTGTGTATTGCAATATCCAATTTAACTTGCTTTGAGAATTCCCTTGTTTCTTCAGTAACATTGGTCAATGTATCAGTGCATTTGATGCATTGATGACTTTCACCGGGTCAAGTTTTTGAATAACTTTGCTAATTCACTTTAAAGAGACATTCGAAAACTTGAGCAGTTTAAGTACTGCATTTGTCATGTGAGCTGTGTTTTATCCAAGTTTCTGTCGTATCTTTTAGAGTGGTGCCGAATACTGCAGATTGCTCAGCTATATCTAATATGATACTCATGGTACCATCCACATTTTTAATATTTGCGTCCGGGGCGAAGACATCGGCGGGCGATTTTTAAAGATTAGGGAGCATAAATAATGTTACGTTTTCCACTGCTTTCTTCTTCGGAAAAAAACATTGTGCACTTTTAGTAAGTTAAAGATTTTGAATGTATTCCTCTTAATGGTTACAGAAGCGTTCTGCGTGGTGGTGCCTGAATGGAATATTCAAGTTTCTCCATTGCGTTTTGCATTCTATAATACACTTTCTCTTTCTTTTTTTTCTGATACGCAATTTTCTGAGACATGGTTTTCCAGAACGTTTATAATTTTTACGCATTTTCTCAATTGCTGAACATATGAAAACTGAAATCTCTAATGAGAATGTCAATTATTTCTCAGAAAAATATACTCTATTTATATTATGTTCTTAACAGGTAAATACACGGTTAATCGTGTGAGATAAAATAGCTTTTCTTGCTCTTCTTGCAAGTATTCGAGGAAGGTGATTCCAATTTCAGACGACGCTTGTGAAAACATTCGTTTTACGACTGCAAAAGTTTGAAAACGATTGCATGGAAAATGTTTGCGAAGTTGGAAATCTTGCGGGATTTTGCTCTCAATCCCACAGGATCAATCCCGCTAAATATCATGCAGGATCCCGAGGGATTCGGGATTGGTAACACTAATTAAAACATTATTTTTACTATACATTTTCATGAAAATAGAGAATACAGTAGAACCTCCGTTAAGGGACACATTTATTTAAGGGACATTTTTCCTGGTCCCAGTCCCTTTGAATAGGGACTTCCATGTATTTACGTCTAATTAAGGGACACTCTGTTTAAGGGACAGTCACACGAAGCAAAAAATAATGTATAAGAAATAGTGAATTTACTGAAATTCAAGATTCACGTTTCCTGTAAAAATTAATCAGGTAAGTTTGACATAAATTTATATGAAGGAAACAAGTAATGTATTGTAAAAAATCTTTCTGAAATTAACATGCATGATTTGTCCTCTCAACAATTTATTCAAGTAGGTTCAGGGCCGACGGAGGGTGCACAGCAACTAATTAGCTTGGTATATCAAACTTAAACTTTTTTGAACATTAATTGTGATTCACATTGTATTACATTGTAAATTCTATAAGCTAAAGCAAATACATGTAATAAATTACTTCAAAATTCTTTCTGTATGCCACAAAACTTTGCCATTACAAACTTTTTGATGAAATTTTAATTAATAAAATAATAAAAACTTAGAAATTTGAATAATTGTGTTTTTTATTTGTCATATATGAAACATTTTCAGTATTTAATCTTAAGTGTTAATAGTTAATATTAATTGGGATATTATACTACTAATTACACAGCATGCATCAATTCATCTACCTCCGACCTCCGAAAAGGGACACTCTGTTTAAGGGAGTCACAAAAAAAAAAAAAAAATTGCAAGGAATGATGTATAAGCACGTAATAAAGAGTGAATTTACTGGAATTCAAGTTTAACTTTTCCTCTAAAAATTAACAGAGGTAAGTTTGACATAAACATATGTGAAGGGAAAAAGTAAGGTATTGTAAAAAAAACTTGCTGAAATTAAGATGCATAATTTGCCCTCTCAACAATTTATTCAAATAGGTTGAGGGCCGACGAAGAGTGCACAGCAACTAATTAGCTTTGTATATAAAACTTAAAAAAAATTGAACATTAATTGTAATTTACATAGTATTACATTGTAAATTACATAACATAAAGCAAATACATGCAATGAATTACTTCAAAATTACTTCTGTATGCTACAAAACTTTGCCATTACAATTTCTTATTAAATTTTAATTAATAAAATAATACAAACTTAGAAACTTGAATAATTATGAATTTTATTTAACATAGTGAGACATTTTCAGCATTTAATCTTAAGTGTTAATAGTTAATGTTTATTGCGATAGTATACTACTGAGTACACAGCATGCATCAATTCATCCACCTCCGAATAAGGGACACAATGTCTGGTCCCCTTAGCATCCCTTATTGAGAGGTTCTACTGTATATAAATAAACAACCTGACTAAAAAATAAAATAAAATAAGTAATAAAAAATAAAAATGAAATAAAATAAATACCTGAATAATTAATTAAGTAAAGAGAGTGAAATTGAGAAAATAGTCGCGTTCATCAGTATTTCCGGAGCTGGGGCATGGGAGCCTTTTACGCATGATCATATATTTTTGAAGTAACCGTCGGGATAAATGTAATTACTGAAATCTCTAAGTTATGAACAATCGCTCTTCTAAACCCGAAAGGCTCGTGTCATTTGTCGCATATTTAAGAAAAATATTAAACTCTGGAATTGGAAGTTTTTTTACTCACGTTTGTGTTTCGATGCGTCAAATATCAGTTTCCAGTACGCGTAAAAGTTTCTTCCTTGCAATGATAGTGTTTCTGCAGTGAAACAGCACACTGCACGTGAAGCAAAACATTTAGTTCTCACTATTCCATTTTAAGATCTTGCCTCAAGTTTCCCTTAAACATCTTTAAACTGTTTTAAGATATTTTTTATGATGTTCATTTACATCAAAAGTTAGTATACAATGAGATTCCAGCTGACAACTCATCAAGAGCGTTTTTTGAAGAACATACATTTTTGAAATCCTTTTCGTCATATTTTTTGAATTTCTTTGCAATTACTCCAAAGCAGCTATATCATCCACCACATAGATGTGTTTCGAAACACTGGATGTTTTTTCGACAATGAATTAATTTACTGTTTCATCAGAGATATCACCTTAAGCAGTGCATCCTCTAGTATCATCGATTTAAGATTCGTTTGATCGAACCTCCATCCACACTGAATTTCAAAATTTTTGTGGCCCAAAGGTAAAATAGTCGCAACTATGTTTTATAACATGCGCTACGTGTAAACATCGTATATATTGCTCATTAACAGTTTTAGGCAACCTAAAGTGAAAACATTTCAGAAGAGTACTTATCATCGAGCTTGTAATCAATATTTTCCCTTCACAACACTTCACCTCTGAAATATATATTGAGTTAATAGTGAATTTTCAGTCAATAGAAAGAAATAAAATGAAATGGAATGGAATAGAGAAAAATAAAATAAAATATAAAATATGAAACACAAAAAAATAAAGTAAAACAGAATAACATAGTATAGAATAAAATAAAATAAATAAATATCTCTTTTCATTGAGAAATCAAGTTTTGCTTATTGTTTTCTTCAGACTGAAATTGATGTAAGAGTCACTTTTCATTTCCTGATATTAACGTTTTACTTCCTTTTACAAAAAAGCAAGTATTGTATTCGCGAAAAAATTTTCACTCAAAAATTGGCCTGAATTTCCATTTTGCTTACCACCGAATGAATGCTGAGTTTTTTTTTTTTTTTTTTCGACTCGACCACACCTGGATAAGCGCCTAAGAACGCATAGACACGCGAAATATCCATTTTAACGATTCCCGAAATAATTACAACGAGTTTTCTCGTGATTTCTGTATGTACATATGTATGTATGTGCGTATGTAGTAGAAAACAATGAGTAAAGTTTGGCTGCATGAAATTCAGAAAGATGTGTAGTAAAACATTGTGGAGCAAATGTTTAAAAGATAGACTGCAGTGATCAGGCCCATCATTTCGAGTTTTTCCAGACGGAGGGGGGGGGGGGGGTATATTCAGTGAAAATTATATCAAAAAACAACAAAAATCACTCCCACATATTTATAAATACATTAATGTCTCAAAGTTAGGGGATAACGAACAATTGACCTCTGCCCTTCCGACAACCCTAAATGGTGGCTGTGATCAAAACCATGGCCGGCCCAAAAATAGGTGAATGCATTAGCCGGGGGCAATTGCTCTCCTGATCCTCATAAATAACGGGAACCTGTTATTATGAAGATTGCTTTCACCGCTATCAGGAAAAAAATAAACAATTCATATATTGACCGTTTTTCGTAAAATTAAAACCGGATTTAGTTTAACCGATTTAGAATTAACTTTGATCGCTCGGTTTAAGTAAAAACTTCCGCTTGCTATGCTTAAAGATTGACCTGTGCTGCCATCTTGGGAGAAGCAATAACAATAAAAGTAATATCGCTGAAGGAAAGTTTATGAATTTTCAAATATAAAAATAGTTTTACTCATGTCAGCCTTAATATCTTCATTCGTTAATTTTTATTCATTTAATACCTTCTGTATTAACCTTTTCTTATTTCACGCTTGATTAACGAAAATGAAGCATTTAATGGTTTAAAGGATACAGGTAGTTTCTTGAAACTTCATACGCTTATTAAGCTCACAGAACTAGGAAAGATTATGCAATTTACGTCATAATTTCAATTAGTTCGTAAGTAATTGAGTCCGGCATTTTCAATAATAATCCGTGCAATGTTTCGCGCGGGTCAGTTTGCTGCTCTTATTTATTCTCTTTTATGCTCAGAAGAACTTGAAATAGTTGCTTTCTATCGTTTTACTCCAGGGAGCCAAAACAGACTCAAATTTTTGAGAACTTGCATTTTTTTAAATTAAAATTAATAATTTTTTTTTGTTCAATAACTTAATCCTATTTTGTCTTAAAATCGAGTTTAATATTAAAAAGTATCAGCTAAATTAAAAATAACTATTCATTTTTTGGAGGGTCTCATTCTTGAAAAACTTTTAAGTTTCTCAAACTTGCTTCGTACTGTTATTCCTGGGATTATATATCTTACTTACTCTGAGACGACGATATCTTTATTTAGTACTTAACTATGACATTTGCTACTCTTTGAAGCATGCTTAAGACAATGTGGTGACACATGCAGTCACAGATTTACAAAATATCTAGAATATTGGTAGTTTATTGCAGAACTAAATGACTAGACTCTTCGCAGATTGAAGTGTTTATTTTAGTAACATGTAGAAGAATATTACTGAAAGCTTTAATTTTCGTGTAAGTTATTTTTTAAATAAATGTTTGATAAACATTTTAACGAGTGTCTTAAAACGCGCATAGTCATCAGGTTTACTGCTTTTTGAAAAATAATTCGAAGTTTGTGTGAATACATGCAGCACTGGAATTTGGGAAGAAAAATATTATTTTCGTATTGAATGAATAAATTAATTCTAAATTAAAAGTGTAATTTCAGAAGAAAAAAAAAAGCGACAACATATTAAATTGAATTCTTTGCTGGATTCCAGCATCAAAAATAAAATCAGCTAGAGAATAAATACTTGTCTTTGAAATGTTCCGTTTCATTATTACAATTAATTTTCTAGGGAAATTTGTTTTAAAATGCATAAAAGTTAAGCTTCGCCGCATTGCTTTTGTTTGTGCTTCGTAAATTTCACCTCTGGTTGACTTTCTGAACAATATTCGAGGTAGACAACAAAGTGATACACGAAATTTTATTTTATTTCACATTCCGTCGTTTCTTCTTCAGCTCTAACTTCATCATGAGCACTGTTACGAAAACAAAATGAAATGTGGAAGAGTTATTTAAAAAAAAATAATAATATCACCGAACGGTTATGATACTCTGAAAATACGTCCCTATTGTACCATGTGTATTGTTTTAATACTTTAAAAATAAAGCTTTTTACCTTTTATATTTTGATCGGGATTGTGTTCGTACTTCTTGTAAAATCCACAATAGGCCCAGATTTCCTTTTCAGTCGGAGTTCGGACCGTTTTTTCTGAGCAAGTTATATGAAAAGCTAAAGGGGGCGGTGGGGGAGATGCCGACAGCCACTTCCGAGAGAGTTCATGATCTGATTCATTAAAAGCCATTGCAAGCTGCATGCCGACCGACATTGGCGCTGTTTGCTTCGCCATACAATCGCCAAGAATCCTTTGCAACGAATCAATCGGTAAGAAAGCAGCCAACGCAATCAATGAGTTGCCGTTGCCCAATGTAGGAAAACAACCGAGCAATTCATGAAAAAAGCAGCTTTACTTTCTTTGTGACAACAGCGATTTGCTTTCATAAAGAAAAATGCCATAATCAAGGCGCGAGCAAAGTAAAATGTATTAAAAAAGAAAAAGAAATTTAACTTTTCTGGCTTGAAGTTTTAGGTGTCACAGTACCTTTCAAGCAATTTCTTTTAATTTATATAAATTTTATATTTCTTTGAAACAATAAAATGCATATTTATTTCGTAATCAATAATTTATTTTCAAAATTTAAAAATATTGCCTACTTTTTTTGAAAATTCAAAAAATTGAGGAAAATTTCAACTTTTTAAAATCCCTAAGGCTTTTTTATTTTTGCACTAATTTAAAAAACGTTTTTTTGCAAAATGATCACTATAATCATATCTAAAAATCTGTACATTCATTTGCTTCATTTGAAAATTTTCTGTGATTAATTATGTAAAAAATCAAAGTTTTTTGAAAAAAATTTGGTTTTTAAAAGTTTAACATGCTCTAAACATTAGAGTAATTTATAAAATGCTTATCCAATGCACAGTTTTGTCAAATATGTTATCCCAATTGCAAAAAGTATTACTTTAAAGCTGTATCTTTAGTAGCTGTATTTTAATGACATGAAAACACAAAAAAACCATCATCGAGAAAAAAGCAATTTGAAGTTTTTCTTTTGCATAAGAACACACAGGGAACATGGCCTAAAACCACTCATAACTTTTTAAATATTTGAACTAAAGCATTTCCCCTGTGTTCAGAGTAGTTTTTTGTTTTGAAATAAGCAATAAAATTTTTTTTTGATCGTTTCATTAGTTTTAAGGTATTGTAACTCCTTAAGTTTTTAAGGTGGGGAGTTTGATAAGACGATAAATATGAAATTAATACATTGGGATTGCGTGAAAGAAATGCATTACTGGGAGTGATAATTTTAGAGTGAAAGATATGCAGGTAAATGGAATAATTATGGTTGAAAAGAAAACTTATACTAATAGAAAACACAGGCCCGTGTCCAGATTTTCATAAAGGGAGGGGTTTTAATCTTACCAGTAGGGGGGGGGGAGAATTCAACCCCCTTACAGCTTTTAGTTTTACGACAAATTGCCGATCCCAGTATGGCGTTTATTCACATGTAGGGACTGCTGTATTCTTGAAGGATACCGCTAGCTGTACAAGTTACCAAAGTATTCCTTCGTTTCACAGATTCGCTTTAATCAAACTTTGCTTCTTTTTAATTAAATCTGTTTACTGTTGAATATTGCTATGAGTATTAAAAACTCTTCACAAATTCTTTTATAATGTAGAATGTATATCAGGTTGTTATGTTCTAAAATAATGCTTAATAAACTAAACAAGAAAGAGCTCTTTGCAGATGCAAATTACATAGCCAAGCACAATCACTAATGCATCTTCATAGATGTAACATATGCCAAATTCACCATAAGCTCCTTACAATAAGCAATATTCTTTCTTTGCATTGGTAGATCATTCAGCGGTTCGTCCGCCATACTTTTTCCGAAATATTACATCAGTTTGTAAGGCTTTAGCAGTTGTAAATCGCAAAAAACTTCAGAGAGAAAATTAAAATAAAATAAAAACGCTGAACGCAAACTTTCTCATTAAAGTAAATTTAAGTCAAATATACATTTTCTTCATTTTGCTTATTTTTTCCCCAAGGGAGGGGTTTAACCCCTAAAACCCTCCCCTTGGACACGGCGCTGAGAAAACATTCGACAGTTGGCTGATAAATTTGAGAAGGAAGTTTTTCTTGCTTAGGAGTAGAGCCCTAGGAATTTCTAAAGGCTTCTTAGTACAGTGGCGTAGCGAGAAAAAATCCTTGGGGGGGGGGGGGTTAATTTTTTCTGAAGTTTAAAGTACAGCTATGCCCTCAAGTTTATACACACACACACACACATATATATATATATATATATATATATATATATATATATATATATATATATATGTATGTATATATATACAGTGAAGCTGCACCGTTTATACGTTTTTGGAGGGACTGTATGAATATATAATTGATAAAATCGTACAAAAGAGAAACGTATAAACGATGCTTCACTGCATATATATATATATATATATATATATATATATATATATATATATATATATATATATATATATATATATATATATATATATATATATATATAATTTTTTGGGGCTCATGGGGGTTCTAACCCCCCTCCCCCCATGGCTACGCCACTGAATAAGTATATCAAATAAAAATGAGCAAGTTTTCAGACAAATGGGATGTCGTTCCGTATGTCCTAACAAGGTTCATTAAAAACCTAATAAAAACACAATTACTTCCATTTCTGTACTGGTTAACAAAGCTCCAGTCCAGGAATTTTGAGAAATAGCCACTGGTTACTTAAGTCACAGAAAAAAAAATAGTAGTCACATTTTTTTAAAAAAGTATGCACGCAGCGCCAAAAATAAAGTATTACCTATTCGCTGCTAGTAATATGAACAGCAAATAAAAAGTTTATGATACTCTACAAAAACAAGAAACAAAATTTCACTGCATATTTCAATATACGAGTATATAGATAGATGTAAGCATGCAACAAAAAGAAATATTTTATAAATTTTTAAATACAATACAAATGTTGAGAATTAAAACTGAATGAAAGCAGATGTGAGAACTACTTTAGGCTTTGGCTTATTTATTAGTTAGAAAATTTCTGTAGGCCTGATTCACTGGCCCGATGGTATTAGCTATTAATGGCCTATATTTCCTTTTTAAAAAGAAATACCTTTTATCATTTTGTTTATTTTAACTTTGTTTAGTAACAGCGTCTTCACTCTTATTTCTACAGTCTCGAAGCCTCGTTGTAGCATTTCGCTGGAGTAGCCAGCGCGATTTCTGTTTTTTAACAGCCACTGGCCCTTCATCCCGTCATGCTAAAAATAGCAAGCATCAAGGGTTAAGCTTTACTAATGATAAAGCTGAAAGTCTCTCTGTCCGGATCTCTGTGACGCGCATAGCGCCTAGACCGTTCGGCCAATTTTCATGAAATTTGGCACAGAATTAGTTTATAGAAGGGAGGTGTGCACCTCAAAGCGATTTTTCGAAAATTCGATTTTGTTCTTTTTCTATTCCAATTTTAAGAACATTTTCCTGAGCAAAAGTATTATAAGATGGACGAGTAAATTAACAAGTTATCCTAACATGGAACCGTAACATGGGCAAACCAACTGGCGAGAAAATGGGATGCCATTTTCTCGCAAAATGGAAATTCATCATACATTATTTGTAAATACACAAGCGAACCAAAAGACCATTTAATTTTCTACTACGGGCAAATCCGTGCGGGTGCCACTAGTATAAAATAAAATAAAATTTTAGTAAGTGGTGTTATCTTGAATTTCAAAATAAATAAATCTTTACAATTATGGTTTTTGATTGTTCTTAAGAAATTGCTTACGAAATGTAAAAGAAGCACTTAACTTTTAATGTAGGGTTAACGAAACAAGTGATAAGGGGCCATTCATAAACTACAAAGGGTCTCTAGAGGAGGAGGGGTTGAAAAAATATTCACATGTCCTTACTTTGGGGGAAGGGGTCAAACCCATTTTTGCGTAATATTTTTCAAGTCGATATTTTATATTAGAAATCGCGCGGGCAAGTGGTTTGGCAGGGATCATATTTTATTTTCGACTGGAAGGTAAAAAAACGTATTAGGATGAGCTGTTGTTCACTTGTTTTACAAAGAATGAATAGTGTAAAATATAATAAAAGAATCGCACTATGTATAGCATGTTTTATTTTTTTATTTGTATCGCACCATGTAAAAAAAAAACATTCAGTCTAAATTTCAACTTTTTAGTAATTCTTAACGCAAAAATGTTTTTAAAAATAATTTAATTTTTGTGAATTTAATAACGATTCCAGTCATGTAAGATTTGTTATTTTATTATTTTAAGAGGTTACAGTGCCTCAAAAATGACCAAACTATCAAAAAAATTGTATTGCTTATTTTGAAACTAAACACTATGCCAAACACAGGGGAAAAGTTTCACTGCTTTAGTTCAAATATTTAAAAAATTATGAATGGTTTCAGGTCATGCTCGCTATGTGTTCTTATGCAAAAAGAAAACTTAAGATTTTTTCTCGATGATCGTTTTTTTTTTTGTGTTTTCGTGTCATAAGAATCCCTAAGGATTTTTTTCTATTAAAGATACAGCTTTAAAGGAATACTTTTTACAATTAAGATAATATATTTAACGAAACTGTGCATGCAGTGGCGGATACACCCGGCGGGCAACCGGGCATTTGCCCGGTGGGCCGGTCATGTTTCGGGCCGATCAGTTGCCCTGTCTACAAACAGTAAAATGTAAATACCGCTACGTAAATTCTCTAGCCTCAATCCCTCTTTGCGCATAGGCTCAAGCCCGTGAATGGAGGGTGCAAGGCCGTCGCTAAGGGGGCCGTGGGGGTGCTACACCAGCCCAGTTTTTCAGAAATGGGGCCGCCAATTTCATTTTAGTAATGCAATAAAAAACAGAAAAACAAGGGCAGTATTTAAAAGTTAAAATACTTTTGTCGATTTTTCAGTCTCATCTATGAATTGCAATTCACATTTACTTCACTTATGAATGACAATTCACAATTGTTGTGAATTGTAGTTCATAACAATTGCAATAAAAGTGACAAAAAGTATTTTTTCAATAACAGAAAGTACAATCTTAAAACACAATTTAGAGCATCCAAAATTCTGTATTATAAAGATTATTTAAGTAAAGACCTTCTAAATGTGCGTTTCTAACATCTTTTTTTTTTTTTTTTTTTTTTTTTTTTTTTTGCGAAAAATAAAATATTTAGTTTCTCTCACTCAATATCTCTCGAAAGGTTCAAACCCACGGTTGAAGACCCTTAAGTTTAAAAATGATTATATCAAAAACTTTGATTCTCAGGGGCTGCGAACACACCGACTTTTTCTACCATTTACCTTTCATATTTTTTAAAATGAAAAATATCATCCTGAAAATCAGAGTAATGTATATAGAAAAATGTACAGGCCCCAGAAATATGGTTTCACTACGAGAAAAATTGAAATAAAGCGGGAGAGATTGAAAATAATAATCACACTAGTAGTTCTAAGTGTTTGAATGTAAAACTCGTGTATGAATTGAAAATTGAAACAAAACTTTACCAAGAGGTGAAGAAGGAATGACATTTAAAATAAAATAGAGTGAAAAAAAAAAAAAAAAAGACCAAAGACCACATTAAAGTTATTTAAGGTCACCAAAGCACCATATCAGTTCAAGAAAAGTTTTTTTTTTTTACCTGGGGCCTCAGATAGCTTGCATTTCAAGTAAATAAAAATACTAGGCTGCAAATTGAAAATTTTATTATGAAAAATCTAAATGTAAATGGTTTGGAAGGAGAACACTGTTGGAGGGTGTTTCATATTTTTTATCAATAAAATAAATAAAAGAAGATTGGGACGTAGCCAAAAGGGGGAAGAGAGAATCCAAAAGCTTATGTACCCAAAATATTCCTTTTTAGTCACCAAAGCTTGCCTAAAGTTCGTTTTTGAAACTTATAGCTTTTTAAGGAATTCTTGTGAAAAACTCCCGAACTCCATTCCTTAGTTTAACCTCATTAAAGATGGCCTACACCAGCATATTTGGGATTCCAGCTTCGAAAAACTTCGAGGAGAGTATTTCCGCCGCAATCGACTTAGAAACTTCTCCACCCCATCATTAAAGAGCGTCAGAAATCAGTGTCGAAAAAATTTCGGGGGCACCTTAAGCATCTCCTTTCTATAATATCATCGAAAATCGTCTAAAATTGTCTTTTTTGGGCTTCAATTTAAAAAAAAAAGGGGGGGGGGGGGAGGAAATTCCAAAATCCCCACTTTTTCCATAACATCCTGATACGAGATTTTTTGACCTATTCCCAAAAAGTAAATTAAAATCTCAAATTTAAATCTAAACACTACACACCAAGCAATTTTTGTAAACTGGCCATAGTCCTTTCCCTGTCGATCTACTCCGTTTCTCACTTTCAGATTCTGTATCATGTAAAAGTCCACGTCATGGGGTCATGGACTCACAGGTACACCAGACCTTTACATCTTCCATTGTCCACTAACCTCATCTTTCCGCATTAAATATTACTCCTCTAATTTCTCTTTCCGAAGTTTCGATTATTTACCGGGTGAAAGCCGTCGATCCTCTCTTCTTAGTAAAACTATGAAAGATCGTTTATAACTCCGTTTTCGAATCTACAGCATCGAAAAATTTAAAAGAATGCCCCTCCCTCCCCCATCCCTTCCCCTTCGTCATTATCAGTAAAGCACGTCAGAAATCTCGTTTTTAATGCTTCAATTTCGAAAAAATTCCAAGGAAAGCCTCGCCATAACCCCCCTCCTAAAATCATCGAAGGTCGGTAAAAGTTTCATTTTTGGAACTTAACTTTAGAATGACTGTCGATGTCCTAGTTTTTATCAAAAAAAAAAAAAAAGCTTACAATAACCTTTTTAAGATTTCAATTTCAAAAAAATTCTTGGTATAGATGTTGCTCGAATCTCTCCTTTCCCTAGCATCACCCAAAATATTTTAAAACTGCGTTTTCAAAGCTAATGTTCTGAAATTTTCACGGACCCCATCTTCCTAACATAATTGAAGATAATATATAAATGCAAGTTCATAGTTTCACTTCCAAAAAAATTGCCGGAAGAAGAACTCTCGAACCTCCGCTCTCCCTAACATCACCAGAGATCATCTAAAATTGCGTTTTTAGGACTACAATTTGAAAATTTTTCCGGGGGAAGAGACCCCAGGACCTTATTTTTCTGACTCAATATTAAACTTACAATTAGGTTTCTAATGCTAATATTTAATAACTCCCATATGCAAGAAAATCAATCTACTCCCTATCTCTCTCTGTATTGATACATGTGTTTGAAAAAATTATGGGGTCGCACACACCCCTCGCCTCCCTAATAACCTCCCTATTCTAGCTGAAGTAATTTTAGAAGATATCATTACGGAAAGAATCAATACAGCACCAGGCACTTAAAAATACTTAAAATAGATTATTACAGTCATTTTTTTTTTTTTTTTTTTGCGAACAAAGGTTTAGCTTATCTTGTATCGATTGTTCATCATTAAAACACAGAAAAGAATCCCATTTGTTAAATTTTGTTTAAAAGAAAGTATTTAATTTTTTTGAATAATTTCCTCATATTTAAGTGATATCGTTTCCCAATCATTTTTGTAAAAATTAGTATCTATAGAAGCTATGGGGCCGCGACATCCCTTTATGCCAGGGCCGATTTCTTTAACCAATCCGCCACTGTGTGCATGGGATAGGCATTTTATAAATTACTCAAACGTTTAGAGCATGTTATACCTTTAAAAACCAATTTTTTTGAAAAAAATTATGATTTTTTCCGTAATTGATCACAGAAAATTTTCTAGTAAGCACAAAAGCAAATGAATGCACAGATTTTTAGAGATGATGATTGTGATCGTTTAGCAAAAGACTTTTTTTTATTAGTTTAAAAACAAAGCCTTAGGGATTTTAAAAAATTGAAATTTTCCTAAATGTTTTGAATTTTTTAAAAAAGTAAGCAATATTTAAAAATTTTCAAAAAAATTATTGATTACAAAGCAAGTAAGCATGTTATGAGAAAATAAATACCTTTGTGCTGAACAGTAAAGTAAGACAAAACAACGTTAGAAGAAGCATTTACAAATTTGTGCTTCTTGTAACGTTGTTTTGTCTTACTTTACTAAGCATGTTATGGTTTCAACAAAATTACAACAATAGAATTTACTTAAATTAAAAAAAAAATTGCTTGAAAGGTACTGTGATTTTTAAAAATGAAATGGAAACTTACGTAAGAATAGGGGGAGGGGTTTGAACAATTATACGTACCCTTACATGGGGGAAGGGGCTGGTCAAAAATTGCCAAAATCATCCATACGTAATTAATGAGTGGTCCTTAATATAGATGAAGTAACGTTTAAACGTAGATGAAGCACCTTAAACGCGGGCTACTTTGACCTAGATTTTGGAACTTTTCTCAATAATTTTGTAATTATTCGAATTTCCAAGCTGTGGAGACTTATTTTCCGCATCTAAAGATTTCTTAATTTAATTTTTGAATAGTGATCAGTTTATTTTCAAGTATTTTTACCCTTTATTATTGTTTTTTTATTTGGGCCAGTGGTACGCTTGCGTTTGGGTTAATTTGGTCCAAAGTGATTTTTATTATTTAAAATCATTGTAAAACTAACTAGAGCCAAACAAAGATGTGTGCTCATAGAGAAAAATATTTATTTGAAAGAAACATACATTTTACAAGAAGTTAGAGTCGCACATATTTGTTTTAAGGAAAAATGATTTTTTTTTAAATCTGTGTGCAAACCCTGTTATTGTCTCAGAAATTACCAACGGAGAACGGTCACTTCCAAAACTTTTTGGTGCGTTCCATGCTATCAAAATTTGCTCCTTCTTCTTTCGACTGAATAGCTATCTTTGGAAACCTGAGCTTATTCCATTCTAAAATAATAAAATTCCGTAAACTTTCCGACAAATTTAACAGTATTTGTAAGAAGTAGATGCAGCTTGGTAAACCTTTTTCTAACTCCCCTGCAACTTTAAATTCCTCTTTATCTCCCATAATGAAAGCCATGTAACTGAGCCCTGATTAATTGAGTGTGCAATCTCTCTCTTTATCCATTAGCGAGAATTTCAGGCTTTTTCTTGTGTTTTTCCTGTTAGAGTCTTAACTTTAGCTATTTTTCACTTTTTCCAAATCTATCTGGCGTTTTTTTTTGAGCAATCACGATTGCTTATTGTTTTCATTTGACCGTTTTTGGTGTCCGTGCCTTTTTCAACTTGGACCAGAAGCCTTTGCAGCACCACCGCCCACCGTCATCTGCTGGCGGCGCGGCGCGGCTGCTCCGGTTTTGAGCTATCCGATCTCCTGGTCGGAAGCGTCCATGTCCTACACACACGCACGTTCACACACATACACACACACGATTTCACACACATACACACACACGATTTCACACACATACACACACGATTTCACACACATACACTCACACACGTCTACGTACATACACACAGATCTACGCACACACACAGCTATGCACACGTAACCGCCCAGGAGGAGAGGCAGGCTTGGGGGGGGGGGGGGGGATAGGAGCCGTTTCTAGAAACAATAACTCCAATGAGTAGGGTCCTGTCTCAGTTCGTGATTGCGAAAAACATAATTTGGATTCAAAATTTAAGAATTCAAATTAATTTTCTTTTTTTTTTTTTCAAGTTTTTATGCTTGGCCAAAGTAGGTCGTAATTTTTAGGTTAAGAGATATGTTATCCTTTTCAATTTAAAAAAAAAAGAAAAAAACCTGAACAGAAAGGAGAAGTACAACTATACTACGGCATAGAGTATTAAATATAGCTCATTAATAGGTACTTTAAAAACTTTTAGCTGATGTGGAACTGCTTCTACATGGGAAAGTTTGAGAGGTTATAAAAATACATGTTAGCACAAGGAACACAGAACCACTAGTGTCGCTTCTTAAACAGAGCAATGGAATTGCTTGGTACACATGTAGAGGATTTTCGCCCCTTCTTCTTTGTCACATTTCCCATGTTTCAACTTTGGAGAGGGAGAGAACTGAAGAGACTACGTTCATTCACAACACACACAAACTAATTTATTTTCTATATACGGAAACAGTATACATGATGGGCAGCCAATTTGCCCTTTATCCCGAATAGCGGTCAAGAGATATCCATAATTTATCCCGCTATTCGGTCAGGAGATTTTTTTGGCAGTCATGCCTTCATAGCTGCCTATAGCCATATGAACTCAGGCGCTCTCATGCATTTGCGCAGAAGTCAATCGCGTAAAGCAACATTGCGCAATTATGGAGATCCCGAGTTATTAATCTTGGGATCCCTGTCAAGTTTTACGCAATGTAACCACGTGGAGCACATAATTTCTTACAACACATTACTGAGTAGGGGAAGCTGCTGTACCCGCCGACGGTTGTACCTACGGACGTTGGTCGGGAAATTCCGGGTACTGTTGAAAGAGATCCCGATTGGGGTTCAACGAGTGTGTACCAGGATCTCCTAACAAGAGGACCTGGGGTACTAGGACCTCTCTCCAGTACCCCAGGAAGTTTCAACGCCATCAAATGCACACTTAAGATTCTATCACATTTTTTCGGTTTTAGTAAGATCGAATCAAAAATAAACATGAGCAATTTCTTTTTTTTTTTCGTCCGTCGTGGATTGTATTATTCATTTTTGTTGTAGATATCATGATTTCCTGTATTTTGAAGGTTTTGTTTCTGATTTTTAATGTTGTAAAACTGTGGTCCTGTCGATGTGACTAGCTTGCAAAATCAAAATGACGTACCTTTGTATCCAAGGACACATAACTATGTGTACCCAATTTTTAGTCTCCTTGGGTCACACTTGAGTCTTCTTACAATGGGAAGTACCTCAAAATGGTGCCTTGTCATCAACGTCCGAAAGTTGCTTTCAACAATGATGATGAATTTGAAGTAAGGCTTAAAGATATAGTGTTGAAGTAACACCCACCTGTTGTAGGATCTACAAACCGTCAATCCTACCTGTTTCCATTTGAAGTCGACTTTTCTAAATTTTTGTTGGTTAAATCTAAACTGAGTTTTTCGTAATCGATTTCAATTTTGGTAAAAGGTTTCAATTTGCATGTAAATTGAAGTTATTATGTACATAATAACTTCAATTTGTAATTATGTATACAAAGAGAGCCGTACTATCATGGATCCAGATATTTTTTTGTTTAAAAACATATTAATTATTCATAACATTATTAACTCTCTTAAGAGAAATAATTTTTTTAAAGAGTTCACTGATGTCAAAAATTAAGGAAAATTTTAAAAAAAGGGAAAAAAAACTTCGATTTTAATTTCTGTTGAATATTTTATTTAATGTTATTTTCAATGGATGTTTGATGTATTTCAATATAAAATGGCTTATGAAAACTTTATTGAGTATAATTGAGTTCCTCAGCCCCATTTATATGTTATTTTTTTACGTGTCGATGGGTACAAAGGCACCACCTGTCCGTGGGGTGAACGGGGTATTGTACCCACGGACAAAATAGATGGTTTTTAAGAAATTTTTATTGAAGTTGAAAGCTTTGAGATTTTCACCTAACAAAAATTGCCAAATTAGATGATAAGTTGTAGATTCTGCCAGAAAAATTTTCCGAGCGATTATCAATTCCCAGAGATCAGCGAAAATAAAAAAGTAAATTTTGTCCGTGGTTAAAGTAAGCTTCCAATACTTGGGGATGCTTTCTAGTGGTTTCACTCAAAATATATTTAAAAATTGTATCCTGAAGGTTGACAAAGGACCTGTATCTTTTTCACCATTTAGGCCAAAGAAGAACCCTAGAGCCAAAGTAGCCCTTGAGTCTTCGAAATGTATTCCTCGTTACTTCCTTTTACAAAAAAGGAAGTATTGCATTCGCGAAAAAATTTTCACTCACTAATCGACCATAATTTCCATTTTGCTTACCCCCGAATGAATGTTGAGTGTTTTTTTCGACTCGACCATTCTTGGATAAGTGCCCAAGAACGTATAGACACGCGAAATATCCATTTTGACGATTCCCGAGTTAATTACAACGAGTTTTCTCGTGGCGTCTTTATGTACGTATGTGCGTACGTATGTCGCATAACTCAATAACGGTATGTCCTAGAAAGTTGAAATTTGGTACGTAGACTCCCAGTGGAGTCTAGTTGTTAACCTCCCCTTTTGGTTGTATTCGAGTGTTTTTAAAGGGGTCTTTTGCCCCTTTTTGGGGCGGGGGAGAATCATTGTAAATTTCGATGTAAACTCAAGTGGTGTTATAATTTGGCGGACACTTGGCGATATATCGCCAGTTTTTTGATCGCCAAGTTTTGTCGCCAGCTTGGCGACAAATTTGGCGTGTGTTTTTTTTAAATTTGGTTTTAAATTGGCCACTGTTGGTGATATTTAGAGAGTAAACTATTGAATCACATTAAAATTGCCAATAATGGGGAAATGACATTAAATGGGACTAAAAGGAAATAATGTGATGCCATCAGCTCGTTTTTTCATTGGGGGGGGGGGGGACAGTGGACAGTCATAGGAATTTTTTTTGACCGTAGAAGTTAACTCCAGGAGGAAGAAAACAATGAAGTTTTCCAATTTTCCGTTTTTGAAAGAGTTAGAAGCGTGTATCAAAGCGGATAGGTTTTCGAAGAACGCTCGAGAATTGTAAATTTTGGATTTTTATCGCAATTACTTCGGTTTCATTTCCTAGCAAGGTTCTTAAACTTCAAAATAAAAAGTGATTTTTGTATTATTTAAAACCAAATATTTATTTATTATCAAACTTTTCAAACATTTGAAAAACCCGCTTTGCCCTACGATGGAGCCCAAAGCGGGTAAGCTTAACTAATTGTGATTTGGTATATTTGCCAGTCAAATATGACGTTATAAATGATTAAAATAATTGACTAGCTACCTCCAATTATAAAAAAATATATATAAAAAAATGTACTTATTCAGTTTCAAGTCAGCACATTTGTTTGTAAAACATAAATAAATAACTGATTAAATTAGTAGATTAATAAATTGTCATCCTAAGAAATAAATTTTTAAAGATATACTTATCCTATTGAAATAGAAAATCTAAGTCAGCACTCGAGTCAAGAAATTATAAATAAATACATGATTAAATCCTATACCCGCTTTGCCCGAAGGAACGTTTTTTATCTCAATAATTGTAACCTTAAGTTAAAAAAAAAAGAAACAAATGAAATGACTATCGTAGTTTGTAGGTGGATGGTGTCAGAATAACGTAATATTACTGACAACCATAAAAACAAAAAGAAAAGCTGGTCTTCGACTAATCACAAGTTACAAAACATCATTTCTTTTTAGAAATGTACAATTTTTTTTTACTTTAAGCCAGATTGCACCATGCTGCTTCACTGCTGCTTCGCTGGGATTGATTAAAACTCGGGGGTGTTCACGAAAACACGACATACGTATGCATTGCCGCATACGAAGGCCTACCAGCTTTGGGCGACCTACCCGCTTTGGGCCACCCTCCCCTAATAAAACGTAAAAAAATGTTTTTTTTTACTATTTTCTAAACGTAAATTTTATATATAAAATTGTTTTTAACACCCACAATAGGTTACTTAACAGTTGTAACAATAACGTGTATAAAAATCGTGGATTATAAGAAAATAATAAAAGAAAAGAAAACAAACCAAATGCACCATTTACAACATAATTTCAAAAGCTGGAAACTAATATCTTTATGACTATCCTATTTATAGATATAAGTAAAATTAAAATGCTATTGCCTTTATTTTATGGCGTCAATTACAATTTTTGTTCTTCCCTTCGCACAATTTTATTTTTAATCAGCCTTGTTGCCTAACTTAAAATTATGTAGCTGTGTTAACTAGTCAATCCTTCTCGCTACTCTCTAATTTAAAGTGACATTACATCAAATGATTATAACCGAACCACTCGGTTATTCTAAAACTCGATAATAACATCTTAAACTCGAGTGATTTCGTATTCAAATGAACCTCTAGAGTAGTCAGCTTCTCGAGCAGAGTAGGGAAATGTGGGGCAAAATGAAATGTTTAAGATAATTTATCTTTTTCATAGTGGGCGAATATGAAAATTACAGTACATAAAGAACAGTGCATTTCATAATGAAATATGCATTTATTTATTTATTATTATTTTTTTTTTTTTGCAGTAAATTATTATTATTTAGCAAGATAATGTTATAAGAGTATTTTTTCCGGGACTACTTGGAAGAGCATGCTTTTTGAATCTTTCCGTAAACTTGGCATGTTGAGAAAGGTGAAGTTGCATTGGTTTACAATTCTATACAAAGTTATCTTACTAGCTTCCCTGCAATTGATTCTTAACTCTTGACTTCTCATTTTTGATTCCTCAGTCTCCTTGATTCATTTTTTTTTTCAATCATTGTATGTGTGTGTGGTCCATTTTGCCGTAATATTCGCAAACGCTCAGCTGTTTTATTCCTGTCCTTTTCTCTTTGTTTACCTGCCATTATTGCTCTGCTTTAACTCTTTTTTTTTGAGCTGCCGTTTTATCCATAAAATACAAACAAAGTAAATTCCACAAATATGTGTTAAAAATCGAGTTAATTGTTGTAAAAATTAAAGAAAATTTCATACAGTGACACTTAAAAAACTTATTTCAAAACTTACGTTTTATTTATTTCTTATTAAACTAAACTTTCAAACGTGTTTCAAGCGATTAAGTTCGTCATAATCACTTTGTTACGTTCCTCACGCTGATAACTAATTGTTCAGATAATTTAATAAAAATTCAACATTTTAAATCTATTCTAGATAGCTCTTGAGAAGAGAATAAAGAATTGTCTTTTTACAGTCCTATAAAAAGTATTGAAGGGAAAATACGACGTTTTGTTACGAACGTTTAACACAGAATTCAAATTAGGCTCAACGAAAAAAAAGAAAAAAAAATGAAAATTCAATGAAAGAAGTTAAAGAAAATGATATCTCAAAATCTAAGCAATAACTGAAAAAAAAAAAAAAAAAATCACATGAAATGTATGCTTAAAAAAGTAAAGATCTCGTTTCTTGAATGGTTTCTAGTTAAAATTTACATGTTGTTGTTGTATACTTTCAATCAGTAATTACTCTACGCACTCCGGCATCCACCTTGAAAAACCTTTTCAAAACTTATGAATTTTTTGTGTAAAATTATGTATAACACATTAATATTGGTTGTGTTTAAAATTTTGGCCTACAGGTTGACAATTTCGTGGAATGACTCTTTGATACATTCGTGAAATCCATTTAGTCATCGTGAGGTCAAAACACTGGGGAAGGGGGGGGGGGAGGTGGTCACGGGTTTGGTAGACTCCGATTTTTTGAATCTTGTATATATATATATATATATATATATATATATATATATATATATATATACACACACACATATATATATATATATATATATATATATATATATATATATATATATATATATATATATATATATATATATGTACAGTGCGGCGCAAAAGTTTAAGCACAATACAAATTTTTTTAATAAAAAGAAAACTATTCAACGGAATGCTTTCAACGTTCTACTGTAGATGGCTAGTATAATCCTAAACATGTGTCTGAAATTTTGAAAATTGTAACCGTAATGAAAATCAGAAAGTACAAATGACATTTTTTTTTTGGCTGTCGCTAAAGTTTATGCACAAATCATCATTTATGCAAATATGTCTTGAAACGTGATGCGTGAAGGACCAGGGCGGACAATCCAAGCTCGTCAGCTTGCGAGATCGAGATTCTCGCTTACGTGATTGGTTGTGATGTAGAAATGCCACAAACTACACTGGTGTGCAAAAATTAAGGACGAAGTCGAAAAATTAGCATATCAGCTGAACGAAGAGGCAGAGAGGACAGAAAGACCAATCAGGAGATTAAGTAAGGTGATGTACGGTAGCACATGCGCAGATATGCAGGCAGACGTAATTGGGGAGTGTCTGAGTAGTGTGAAGCATGTTGTCGGTGTAAGATCAGTATTTCTGGTAAAGAGATTGCACGCCGTATAGCAGTTAAAATCACATCGAGTTGCTGCCTCAGCGAGAAATGGCAAATAATCAATCTGTTAGACGACATCTGGATGCTTTTACCCGAGGTCGAATCATTGGGAAGTTGAAGGAAGGCCGCAGTGTGACAAGTGTGGCTGCAGAGTTCGGAATTGCTCACAGCATCGTTTCACGCCTTAGGAGACAGTTTCAAACTACCGGAACAGCTATCCGGGGGTTCAGTAGTGGTCGTCCACGAGGAACCACACCCGCAGATGACCGGTGTATTGTCTTACAGGCCAGAAGAAACAGGCGGCAGACAGCGGGAGAAATCGCTAGACACACGACACAGGCGACTGGACGACCGATTTCGCGTTTTACCGTGGCCAGAAGACTGCACGGTGGTGGTCTGTTTGCACGACGCACTATACGGTGTGTACCTCTAACGCCTGCCCATCTTAGAAGGCGTTGTCTGTGGTGCCGGGAACACCGGAATTGGAGAGACAATGAATGGGGACGAGTACTCTTTACAGATGAGAGCAGATTCAGTCTGAGTAGCGATTCTCATCGCATACTCATCTGGAGAGAGCGGGGAAGCCGCAATCAACTCTCGAACATCATTGAAAGGGACAGGTATGGAGGTCGCGGTGTTCTCGTTTGGGGAGTCATCATACTTGGTAGTCGTACAGACCTTCACATCTTCGACGCAGGTTCAGTCAACGGGACCCGTTATTGTAACGAGATTCTTCTTCCATATGTGCGTCTTTTTAGAATCGCTATGGGTCCGCAGTTCCTTTTCATGGACGACAATGCACCATGTCATCGCACAGTAGCTGCCGAACAGCTCTTAGAGAGTGAGGATATTGAACGTATGGATTGGCCGGCACGATCTCCGGATCTCAATCCCATCGAGCATGTATGGGATTTTCTAGGCAGACGATTGGCAGCTCGTACCTTACCACCAGTAACGATTCGGGAGCTTCGATTGGCGCTGCAAGACGAATGCCTCACACCTCATTGACACCCTCATTCTCAGCATGGACAGACGCTGTGAAACCTGCCTAGCAGTCAGGAGAGATCATATCTCCTACTAAAGACCGGATGTTTCTTGCTGGACACCCATCATAGGGATGTTTCGGCCTTAAGTCGCATTGCGCTCCATGCTACTTTTTCAATAAAGCTTCTTTTTATCCCTCTGATCTCTCTTTTAGTAAGTGTTGCTTACATTACACATGTCCTTACGTATTGGGGATCTTGCGGTATTAAATGTGTTGATTTGGAAACCTTTTGTACGAAGTTATATTGAAAAAATCGTCTCGTCCTTAATTTTTGCACACCAGTATAGTATTCTAATCTACTCGAACTTAGCTTGCGGATAGGTTCGAGTAGATTAGAATACTGCTTTGTGACATTTCTACGTCACAACCGATCACGTGAGCGAAAATCTCGATCTCGCAAGCTTGGAATGACCACTCAGTGCGGTTCTTTTCAACGAATTATTAAGTGTAACAATGGCTTAACGTGTTATCAAGATGCCGAAGTCTCTGCAGTTCTCGCCTGAAGCAGTTGCGAAACTCTGGTAGCTGAAAGCTGAAGGTAAATCCGTTACGGAAATTTCAGTGATTTTAAATTGCTCTGAACGGGGTATTTATAATGCTCTGAAATGTGGAAAAATTTCAAACTTGCGTATCGCTCTTGAAGACCGAGAAAAACGACCTTTCGTGAGGATAGAAGAAGGAAAAGAGTGGACTCTTACTATAAATTTGTCTCTTAATTAGATAAAAATTCGACTTGGATCAAAAATATCACGTGATGCCATACGCAGATGAATAACCGAATTAGGATTTATCAAAAAACAAAAGTTAGCTCGTAAACCTTTTCTGAAACAGTGACACAAACTAGCAAGACTGCTGTGGGCAAAACAGCACATGCTTTGTAGTGACGAATGGATTAGTGTTATATTTCCAGATGAAAAAAAATGGAATTTAGACGGTCCAGATGGGTCCGCATACTATTGGCGTACCTTGAGGAAAGATCTGAAGTTCATATCCAGTAGGCAACAAGGTGGTGGCTCGCTCATGGTATGGGGTGCTTTTTGCTTCATCGGAAAAACTTCCCTTACCTTTCTAAACGGCAGACAAAACTCAGAAACGTATCAAAATACTCTAAGCAAGCATTTATTGCCGTGTGGTGAAGTCCTACGGGGTACTAATTGGATTTTCCAGCAAGACAATGCATCAATACACACTTCCCATTGTACAAAAGAATGGCTTGCGTCTCAAAAAATTAGTGTAATGAAATGGCCAGCACTTGGCCCAGATCTCAATCCCATAGATTCTGGGGACTTCTCTCACGTGACGTATATCAGAACGGGAAGCAGTATTCCTCTGTATAAGAGCTCAAATCAGCAATCGAGGAAGCCTGGTACAGACTCACTTCCGAAACATTCCAATATCTCGTTCCATCAATGAAAAATCGCATATTTGAGCTCATCAGATGCAATGGTAAAAGACTTTTATGCTTCCTTAAATGTAAATATTTCGTTTTGGTGCATAAACTTTTGCGACAGCAAAATTTTGATTTTTTTTTTATGAAATCTTATTTTAATTTCTATGAATTGTTCCCAAGTTCGAAACATGAATCTGTAAGCTGATTGTTTAGCGACAGTAAAAATTTCAAAGCATTTCGGTGTATACTTCTCTTTTTGTCAAAAGATTTCGGTTGTGCTTAAATTTTTGCACCGCAAGAGAGATAATATAGATGTAGAGAAAAGAAGCGGGTTCGGTTTCTGGTTTAGAAAGGGGAATACTTGAATATGAGCACAGAAATCAAGAGAATTCGTCATATACAGGGTTGTCATTTCAAATTTTTTCTTGAGGTGGCGAGGGGCCAAAGGGCGTATATATTTTTATCGGAAAACAAAAGAAAAAACACTGCCATTTTTATGTAAAAATCCGCCTGCAGAATTTCTTTCAGCAGTTTTTGCGATGCAAATTTAAAATCCCAAAAATTGTCTGCAAGATAAACTGATATTGGTTTAATCGTTAAACTTATCGAGCACCGAGAAATGTTTTAAAATAAGTTGCTAAACTTGGGGGGGGGGGGGAGGGGGACACGAGCTCATGTGGGGGGGGGAAAAAAGTCATTTGCCTTGAATGTAATATGTAAAAGCTTTATCAAAAACTGCAACTGCAGGTAATGATAAGAGTAGCTCTAGTTTTTCAAGGCGTGAAAATGCTTGGCACAGTTTCTAGTGTATCCCATATCCCACGACGCTGAATGTTTGTTGTAAATACAAAGAAG
The DNA here is from genome assembly GCF_026930045.1 of Uloborus diversus. NCBI lineage: Eukaryota > Metazoa > Arthropoda > Arachnida > Araneae > Uloboridae > Uloborus > Uloborus diversus. Next base: position 213,670,809 of record NC_072733.1, on the reverse strand, counting down.
AAAGTACGATTGATAAAATTTTTGAGTATTTTTACTTCCTTTTACAAAAAAGGAAGTATTGTATTCGCAAAAACATTTTCACCCAAAAATCGGCCTTAATTTCAATTTTGCTCACCCCCAAATGAATGTTGAGTTTTTTTTTTCAACCCGACCACACGTGGATATGTGCCTAGGAACGTACAGACACCCGAAATATCCATTTTGACGATCCCCGAGTTAATTACAACGAGTTTTCTCGTGACGTCTGTATGTACGTATGTATGTGTGTATGTGTGTATGTATGTCGCATAACTCAAGAACGGAATGTCCTAGAAAGTTGAAATTTGGTGCGTATACTCCTAGTGGGGTCTAGTTGTGCACCTTCTTTTTTGGTTCCATTCGTATGCTCCAAAGGGGGTCTTTTGCCCCTTTTTGGGGAGAAATCATTGTTAATTTCGATTTAAACTCAAGTGGTGTTATAATTTGGCGGACACTTGGCGATATATCGCTAGTCTTTTGGTCGCCAAGTTTTGTCGCCAACTTGGCAACAAATTTGGCGATTTTTAATTTTTTTTTTTTATTTGGTTTCAATTTGGCCACTGTTGGTGATATTTAGAGAGTAAAGTATTGAATCATATTAAAACTGCCAATAATGAGAAAATGACATTAAACTGGAGTAAAAGGAAGTCATGTGATGCACACATCAGCTCGTTTTTCTGATTTTCATTGGAGCGGCGGGGAAGAGAAATACGTTTCAGACACGATAAAAATAAAAATCCCAGTTGGCGTCTCATAATTATAGTCTTCCACTCACCGGTCTCTAGGCGGCGAAATGGGATTTCAAATCTTTGTTGGTCGTGGATAAAAAAAGGGGGGGGGGAGAGGAGGGAATACTACTCTGGCCTCGGTTTCTACAGTTGCTACCCTACGTTTCAGCAGAACAATGATAATAGAGCGTTACTGGTTATTCTGGTTGCTCTACGCCCACGTTATCCTGTTCTCTAATTCCAAGAAATCAAATCATTCTAATGACGTTATTTTATCTTTTATCAAAAAGAAGTGTCGACTTTTCCAGGAATCCTAAAAAATAAAAGGAGGTGAAGGGAAATTGTTACTCAGAAACTCATCAACTATGAATGTAAATACCTTCGCAACTCTTGAAGCTGCAGCAAAAATTAAAACGCCATCACGTAAGCAATTTTTTACATTTTGATTTTGCTAGGAAGTTAATATACATGAAATCCACCTCCAGCTCAGTCAAATCCAGCCGAGGACTGCAGTTTCGTGCTTATTAGCACTCATCAGCCCGGCATAGGAGTGACTGAGCTGGAGGCGGAAAACCTCTTAAGGAAGCCAAGAGTGCCAAACAAACTGGTAGCCAATACAGAATTAGCACTTACCAGACGAGTGATCGAAACAATGGTTCGGTTTAACTCGAATATTGAAGGCAAGGCAGGTATATTCAGTAAGTTACCGCCCTGTAGCCAGGGCTAAGGCAGAAATACATGAAATCCACCGCCAGTTCAGTCAAATCCAGCCGAAGACTGCACTTGCATGCTTTTGTGACTGAGCTGGCAGTGGATTTCATGTATTTCTGCCTTAGCCCTGGCTACAGGGCGGTAACTTACTGAATATAGGAAGTTAATAGCTTTTAAGCTATAATAGAAGGATTGAAAAATAAATGTTTATCTAAAATCTAAGTTGATGTGGTGTTTCCTTAGCGTCGTCTTGAATTTCCTATCAGCTATTGGGGGATATCACGGATTAAAAGAAGGAGAGGTGATCGCCACCCCAAAATGAATTGATAAAACCGGCAGCAGAATTTCTTTCTGCAGTCGTAGATTAAAAAACCCAAAAATAATCTGCAAAATGAACCGACATTAGATGAATTGTAAAATCTAATTCAGCACCGAATGATGCTTAAAAATAAGAAGTTAAAAATAAGAACTACTAGAACATGCTACCAGTGATTGACTAATAGAACGTGCTACCCAGAAAAAAAGTACAAATCTTCACTGGCTGAAATGTTAGATTATTTGTCATTTAAATACTTTATTTTTTTGCGCTATCTAAGAAATAGTCTGCAGACTTTCTCAAGAATCAGCGTGTGTCGCAGGACATACTGTTTCTGCAACCGACTGTAAAAACATTGAATTTTCAAAGCTAGGGGTTTTAATTGACCCTCACCTCCCCGATCACGCTAAATGGCGGTTCTGCTTGCATATGAGGAAAAAAAGTTAACAGTATGAAATTACTTGTAAATTCAACATTTGTACAGAAATGGGATGGTCAGGGGGCTTCTCGCAGAATTTTTTTCTAAATTGAATTTGGTGATCTTAAGGAGAGGGAGGTCCCCCAGATTTTTTCCAAAGTTGAATTTTAGAAGTGTGCTTGTAATCTGTTGTTTTTTCCCTATAAAATGTATTGAATATATACCCTTACCCCCTTATCTCCTAGAAATGACGGCCATACTTCCCTTACCTTTTTTTAAAGAAAAATATTTGTTTTTTCACAAGGCAACATTTGGTTTCGAATTTAGTATTTTAATGTGTTTGAAATACAAGCGTCTGTAGCCAAAGTAACAACACTTTTAACGTTTTAAACTGAAATGGTACCTAGGACCATTTTTTCCACTTAATTTTATGTTAAACTTCATCTATCCTGAGCTTATCGATAAACATTTTTCCTGTTATTTTCTCTTTTTTGCTTTCAATTATCACTACGCAAAAAAAAAAAAAAAAAAAAAAGTGTGTATCCCGGTTTTAATCTCTACTAATTTTGGGTCGAGAAAACGAATATGGTATTAGATTTTTTTTATTAGCTTTTGTTTTCAAGATACACAAAAGCACACTGGAGAAAGATGCACGATAACCACACATTAATTTCAAGGTCAGGTTCAAAAGAAAAAAAAAATATCCAAAAATTAATTAACAAAATGTAATTTAATTAAAAATAATAAAAAAAACCTGGCCAACAGAATTTGAACAAAGCTTTAAATATTATTTCTTAAAAAAAAAAAAAAAAAAAAAAAAAACATGAAAAGAGACAAAAATAAATCCTTAGTCACAGAAATGAGCAAACTATTAATGAATTCTGAAATGTCGAAATTATAATTTTAAAGAGAAAGAAAGAAAAAAAAGTGATGGAGAGAAAATGTAACATTAAAAATTATTATAATTAACCTGGAGCCGTTTATCAGGTAATCGGCCGATTATCTTCTGTCAATTAATCGGTAACGAGTCAAAACAATTCTGTTTGTGTCAGTTTTCACCCGACTGCGTGCGTGACACAAAGGAGGGTAATGTGTTTATCAGTCTATGTATGTATGTCTGTTCCTATGTGGCGTTCTAGGGGCTGAACTCCTTGGTCAATTTTGGTAATTCTTACGTCAATCGATTTGTCTTAACTTTGGGAGTGTCACTAAACACATGACGGTAATCAAAATTCACCATATCAACACCCAGTTGCCATATTTTGTCAGTTCGGGATCGGCGCACGTTTGGTGTTGCACACTGTGTCGCATGCTACCTGCGTGCAGCAAATGCTGGTAGTTTTCGCTGCCTGAATTTTTTTGTTTACTAAGTCCACTAATTGGGATCTCAGTGGCCGAGTGGTCTAAGCGATTGCTTCTCCCACTTAAGGCGGTGGGTCAAGACACCCTCGCTTTGGATGTAGTTTCCCCTCCTTCTGATGCAAACTCTTTCATGAGTTCTTTATTTGTACTCTGTACTGTAGTAAAAGTATATTATGCGTACCGAAGGCAAGACACTCAGATTGTAGTCCTTATCAAAATAAACCCGTGCAATAAGCATCAAAAGAAAGAAAGTCTACTAATTCGATTTTCATCTCTGACATGTTGCATTTGTCTTTGCCTTGATTCAAGGGACTGAGTTTCGCGACGTGTACTTTTCTGACAGGCTTTTTTAGTTTTGCGAGAAAGATTTGACTGACGACGTTTCCGATTTCACGTCATCATGAGTCATACAGGCTGTTTATATAGCTTTACTGTGGTTGACTTAAGTTCGTGCATTTTTACGGAAGGTCAAGCACATGTAGCTTTAAGCGGAGTTAGGTCCCTAGAGGGACTAATTATTAGTAGTTTAGAACACCGCAAGTTACTTAATAGTCCTCACGATACAAACAAACTCTCTCAATGAAATGACAAGATTGCGAAATGTACCGTATCATAATCATAATAACTAAGTCAATGAAAATTAACTGAAAGGTGTCAAATTAAAAGTTATTAAATAAAAACAAAAAAAACCGACTGCGTAAAAACCAAAAAAACTAAAAAGAAAAATGTATAAGCCCAGTAGTTTAGAATGTTATTAAGTACTACTGAATGACTACACCCAGGCCCGCGCCAAGCCTGATTGGCGCCGTCGTGCAAATGTCTTATGAGCGCCTTTATGCAGTAACGTTTGTGAAAAATATAGTTAACACCTGGGATTACGATTTATAGACAAATGTAATATGGGAAAAAATATGTTTGGCAGTTAATTTAACAAAAGAAAAACAGTTTAAATTTTTAATTTTGGAACGCAGTGTACGTTTTTACTTCATGACTCGAAGTTATTTCAAGTAAGGGCGGGTGTAAGGGAGGGGCAATTGAAATTAACTTTTGAAATCTGACTCTTTCTCTTGAAAAGTTTGCATTGAACTGCTGTTGAAAAAGAGGAGGCCAGTTTCAGTTAATCAAAGCGTTTTGCCCCCAAAATTAAAAGAAAAGAAATTTTGTAGTTTGATCGAAATAATTATTGTTCGTTTTAGTCTAATAAGTCTTTCAAAAAAAGGAGGGGTGGTGACGATTATTACGCAACTTAAATTTCTAATATTTAATATACTGTCCAGAAAGCAAGATGTCTATTTCTAGACTTCGTATTGATCAATATTTAGTTTGTTTCTGAAGTAAATGTTTCAAAATGTTGAAAATCGCTAAAAAAAAAAAAAAAAAAAAAAAAAAAAAAAAAACTTTACCGAGATACTGGGTTTTTTCACGTATGCCTGCCTGAAAGAAAAAGAAAACCAGGCCAGTTTCACAAACTCTGCCTTTGATATGCTAATGCATTTTTGGAAAAAGAAAATATTTTAACTATTAAAGTTAACGCCACTCTAAATATCTCTGCAATATCTAATTGATAAATAGATTCAAAGTTTTATGCTTATCAAATCATGACAGCAGAGTACTGAATAGATTTCTAAATTGAAGTAAAGGATATTCCCCCTAAAAACCTGAAAAAGAAATCATCTCCAACAAAATCAAAATTTCTAAAATACGGAACCATTAAAAAGACATTGAGTTTAATATTAAAAACAAATACATATACTCCCCAAAGCATTTTTAAAAACTTTAATGCACAAATAGTTAAAGAAATAAAGGGAGGGGGAAGAATCGATTAATTATGGTCAATTCGTTACTTTTCGGAACTAAAAAGTTAACCTGAATTATTGTCTACAATACATAAATATTACCCGCATCTAAATAATATGCAAATGTGCGTACCGTATTTTTTATTTATGATAACACGGAGCAGTAGAATTACCACGAATAAAAAATTACAAAAACACTACCGATTGCAATTTATAATACAAAGTATTTCACCACAAGAACCAAAATGGGTGTTAGCAAATTTCTTGCGCCTGCCTCGTATGCTTAACCTTGTGTACAATAGACATACCGAAATAGCATCATGGCTCTACATTAAGAAGGAAAATGCTAATGTATGCGTTAATCAAAGTCACTTGTTTTCAGTGTAAAAGATTGCGCTTTTGAATAGCACGTTAGACACAAGTCAATAATTTCTCCTTTAAGATCTTCAGCGAGACGGATTAAATGTTTGAATGAGCAGTATAATATGAACACCACCATTAAATATAATGAAGAATTCAATTTTACTTTTTTGGTTAGAGTTTTTTTTCTTTCATTTGGAGCAATTTTGATCGGTAGAGCTCGGCGCCTTTTTGGCTCTGGCGTCGTCTTGGCCCGCACGACCTTGCACATAGGGACGGCGCGGCCCTGACTACACCGTTGAAATAGTTTTCTAACCGTACACAGATAAGACAAATCATAAATTCGAAACAGTTTTATAACCGTACACAGATAAGACAAATCATAAATTCGAAATAGTTTTATAACCGTACACAGATAAGACAAATCATAAATTCAAAAGCAGAATAGAAGGATCAACAGTCGGGGCTCATTCAAATTTTACGGGGTTCCTTGGATCAGAAATTTTACTGAATATATAGTTTTTCTTCGAAAATAGATCTGGATTGGGGCGAGGATCAGCATCTGATTAGCTGCCGGAGCTGACTTTTATCCCTGAAACACCCTATGGTGGCAAAAATGTCATCCTTCATGATAAAGAAATCTAATGTACCAAGACACTCCACAAAAAGCAGTTTAGTTCTTCTTTTTTCGATCGCGGTCTCTATCCTAATCTTTCAGTAATGATTATTTATTATTACTGTACAGTATAGTATTATTACAAAAGTTCTGCATTGTTCTTCTCTTTTTTCTGTCCTAGATCCTACTGATCATTAATTTATTCCATTTACAGTAATGCGCAGTATTACGTTGCTGCTGTAATAATACTGCTGTTTTCATAGTTTTATCATTATTTTGTGAGGCAAATGGCAATATTTGGTCAGGAGATGGTTTAACATTGCCTAACTAATTCTTACGATTTTCTTCATTCTTACCCTTTCTATTCATGACACTCGTTTATAAGTGTGTGAAATAGTTTTGTATGTATTTTAAAATGTCGTATGTATTCACTACACGAAGTTTTGACGTACGCAAGGGGCAACCCTCGCTTAAGTCAGACCACCACTATACACTGAATTTTCTATAAACGCTGAAAAATTGTTTGTCCAGCCAGGGACCGATTTAGAAACTTTAGGACTGTAAGCACAACAAACCTGGGCCCCCTTAAATTGAGCAATCAAAGAACGAGCTCAATCACACATATTTTCGTCATTGCAGAGGTTTCCATCCCCCAAGAGCAGTGTCGTACCCTACAAAACCAACCCCCCCCCCCCCAATAATCTGGTCTAGTCTTCATCACTAATTTTTTGAGGGGTTGACCCCATTGACCCCCCCCCCCTGTTACACCCTTGGCTCCAATCTTAAAAGGAAGTTCTGAAGCTTCTTGATTCCTGTATCAATATATTTGTAGTTTGAAGTTCACTTAAAAAAACAGTAACACAAGATTCAAACATCTTGAAATATTGTAAATTAACTGAAACAAAATAAAAGCAGTAATAGTGATCTCCGTACTAACATGGAATGACATGTGAGCCGTCATGTAAGCCTCACGAGCTTACACTTAAAACAGGCCCTGTGTCAAGCGACTAAAACCTTACACAATATTACAATTTTACAAACACAAAAATTTGATACATTGAAAAAGAAAAGAGGATAAAAATGTAAATTACTTTTACGAATCGACAATTACACAAACCTTCAAAAATTGGACTGTGCTAAAATTTTTTTTAACTTTGATCTCTCTCATGTAATTTTTAGCACTGAATCCAGAAGTGATCTGCATTTTCTTCCCCTTAAACCAAAATTTTTAAACCGCAAATTTCAAAAAAAAAAAAAAAAACTTTTTTTTTTTTTTTTTTTTTTTAATTTACAGACATTTTGAATCTAATCAAATGAAAGGTTTGAAGATCGAAGCGATGAGACCACCAGGACTGCACTTATTACGTCTTGCTTCCACATTTCTGTTACAATAATGTTACAATATCTACAATAATGAGATCTATATCCCACAGCTATTGCTTTTTAATCACGTTTATTGTTTTTTTGTGCCATTCGTACACAATTACTTCCGTTAAAAATTGAATATAAAATAATTGAGCAAAAGTGCAATAATTGAATACTTCGATACTTTCAAAAAGGGATCTGCCCCTATGTCTGTCGAGTACCCTTTTGCGCAGAATGGGCCGAAGTCACGTGGTCGCCCGACCAATGAGCGGGCCTGCACTCCGAAAAGTCTTGTCGCCTCGCATAACGATTCTAGTTAGCGGAGGCAAACGGTGAATTCCATCCGAGATCTAAGAGAAGAAGGTAAGTGCGAAAATGAATTCTACAGCGCTGCGAAATTTTTGAGTTCAATCATTTTTATTCATAAATGTGACACCTAAAATACACAGCTAAACTATATCTGAAAATCATACATGAGGGCTAAATAATTGAGTGAATAAATCACTTATCGTATGCTTAAAAAAAAAAAAAAAAAAAAAAAAAAAAGCGGGGGGAAAATTCGGTTATTAAAAAACGTGGTATAGGTTAACCTTTACAAATCCAAGTTTCAATTTATTCACTCTCTTATTTTCTTATTCATTGTTTTTTGTTCACTCATTTTTTTTTCTCAAACATTGATTAATTAGTTATTTCATTTATTCGTTTATCGTTTCATTATATACAGGCCCGATCCTAAGGGGGCGTGTGCAAAGACATGATCTGCCACCACTCTGGAGAATTATTCGTATTTTGACTAATACTTAGCGTTATAAATTCATTGTATACGAGTAGAAAGTAAAACTTTAACAAAAATTCAAATAAAACTTGAAGAGCTAAGCTCAGCCAGCTAATAATTAATAAGAGTTTCAAAATACTTAGAAGAAAACATTGCCTTTGAGTTACAAAATAGAAATTTTATAATAAGAAATGCAAAACAATAGTATTAACTAAGAAAATATAAAATAATGAAAAAATAAAGTACCAGACTATAAATATCATAAAACGAAAAGTATGAAAACCAGTCCTTTCACAAATACTGCTTAATAGTTATCCTTCTTTGGCTTTTTGAGAAGCATATTTGTCAGTAATTTTAGTGAAATCTATTTTTTAAAGAGATTTCGGATCCAGTTCAGATAATGGCCAAATCCGATAGAGGCGAAATTGTGTCATGTTATTTCTGAATCTACTGAATAATATCTCTATGAAATAATTTACTGAAACTCCTTAAACCTGAAGTAACATCAACAGGTAAGATTAACGGTCTTATTGCTAGAGCAAAATTTGGAAAACAGGGAATGAGGGCATCAGCGTAGTAAAAGCAACAGATAAAAATTGTTTCTTTCCTCTATTTTTTTTAAATTGTATTCTTGAATTGAAGTCATTTAATTACCTCAAATGCTTATTGAATTCAAGCACTCATATGAGGCAGTGAGAAGCAAAGGGATGTAAGTGGCAAAATTAAAAATATGGAGATAACCAGTACACGGTGAACCTCTCTTCTGTCTTGGTGGCAATTTAGTACTATAGTAGCCCTGGTAGTTGCTGCTATACAGCGTGATTTAGAAAAAAAAAATCAATGAAAGCCTAACCAGGAGATAATCTTTAAACGCTTTTTACTCAAAACTTGAAAATGTCCACTTGCACCCTTTGCTTCTCACTGCCTCATATGTCCTAAGTAATTTTGAACATATTATAGTTTTGCAAAAACAACTTTCGCAAAAATCTCTTCTGAAACACCTTTTTAAAGTATAAACCATACTGCACCGCCACTGTAATTAATCACAGTGCACCGCCACACAGTGCGGCAGCCTATGGGCAAAAGTGGAAAATGCGACTTCTTTTTCCAACTTGTTTTATCTTATTCATCTCTTCATAGTGACCTTAGTGAAATGGAATTGGAGCTTTTTATCCGATATCATAAAAATGAAGGATAGAAATCATGTTTGAACAAGTGACAGATCGCATTTCTCTATAAGTGAAACAAGTTTAATTTAGTGCGTTCTTCTTTCGTGTTGAGGACACATCAGTAATTTTCATAAATTTTAATATGTGTATATTCCATTTAGTATGTAAAGCATCAAATAAGGTGACTAAGATCCATTTTTTTTGTTAATATCGTTGAATAAAACGTTTTCGTTAATATCTTTAAATATTGTTAAAAAAAACTTCAAATCAATATTTTTCAATTTCGACCCAAAACATTCTGAGGTTTTGAAATCTTTTGATTTAACAACTATCATACATCATATATATATATACAAATATTTCCTGCTTTAAACTGCTTTGAAAAGTTCTGGGTGATTTTCAAAAAAACCTCACAATTACCAGTCTCAATTTTCTTAAAAATAAAAATGCTGAAAAAAATCTGAAAAAATTTATACTTACTCTTTGATTAAGAAAAATGTGTACAAAATTTGTAGAAAAAAATGTACATACTTTACTTTTTTATTTTTTTTACAAACTGATGGCTGACGTAATTTTTTTTTAAATTTATATATTTTTTATTTTGAATAAATATGCTTATATATACAATGTCGCATCCTATTTCATGAGTCAATACTTTTCCCCTTTAGAATAGTGCTTTTAGATAACCTTATATTTTTTATAATGAATAAGAAACGTGGATTAAATGACTACTAATAATGTAAAAATAAATTTAAATTAAAAATGCTCCTAAATTTGCCTAAATGACCACAGGCTGTTCCCTAATATTTTTAAAATTTCATGTCTAGTTAACATTTTGTGATTTTATTAACGTTACTATGAAAATTGGCTGAAAGAAATCGCACGAAATTTTGAAATTATTTTTGGAAAATTAGGAAAGAGGAGGAAAATTGTCTTTCAGAAATAAACTGTTAACTATTTCTAAAGTCAAAAAAAAAAAAAAATAAATAAATAAATAAAAGGAAAAAGAAAAGAAAAAGCCACGGATTAATTAGTAGCATTAATAATAATCATTAGGATCATTAATCGGCCAGAGCCGATTAATCGGCCGATTATTAACAGCCAAATAATCGGTAATCGGCTAATTTGCTTATCGGTGCATCCCTATAATATATATTACAAAATCTCGTCAAGAACGACTTTTGTCCACGTCGACCGTAAGAGCGCCGCACTGCGCACCGGTGCAGCTAGCGTGCGGTGCAGCTAATGAGCAAAAAACAAAAAAACCTTTTTTGTTGCGGTATTGACCGCTCTGCCACAAATTTCGCTACCAAATGAAGGAACCACACCTGAGTTAGGACCTGCCTAACATCAGAAGTGAAGAAAAAACGCAGCTTTTGAGACCTTCCACAAAGCTAATGGAAGTTTCTGATGAATAATTTTCGGAAACTTCTCAAACGGAAAAATAAATAAATAATAATAATGTGTTTTTGGTGTGCACCTGGTGTTTATTGAGCAATCACGATTGCTTTTTGTTCTCCATTGACCGCCTTTGAGGTTGGGGCTTTGGACCGGGGCACCACCGCCCACCGTCATCTGCAGTCACGGCTCCTCCGGTCCCGAGCACTTTCCCCCGAAATCCGCTTCTCCAGGGCGGTAGCGACCATTTCTTACACACACGCATGCTCATACACACTCACACACGCTTCCCACACATACACACACGCCTACGTGCATACACACAGGGCAACGCACACACATGCCTACACATGCACTCACGTCTCCTCCGGTCCCGAGCACTTTCCCCCGAAATCCGCTTCTCCAGGGCGGTAGCGACCATTTCTTACACACACGCATGCTCATACACCCCGTTTGCACTGGCGGAATTAAGCCGCTTAGTTTTCAGCTAACCTACTGCGCATTCACTTAGCGCATCTCAAAGCCGCTTCAGTTGAGCGACACTGGGAAGCCGCTCAAAACTTTAAGTGCGTTCTCTAGTGCAAACGACTTTTAAAGTAAGTGCGCTTAGCTCGTAAGTGCATTGATGGGTTGAGCGCGCTTAGCTCGCAGTGCAAACGGGGTGATACACACTCACACACGCCTTCCCACATATACACACACTCCTACGTGCATACACACAGGGCTACGCACACACATGCCTACACATGCACTCACGCCTACACACACATACACAAGTCTACACATGCACGCACGCGCGCCTACACACACACAAGTCTACACATGCACGCACGCGCACCTACACACACACACACAAGTCTACACATGCACGCACGCGCGCCTACACACACACACAAGTCTACACATGCACGCACGCGCGCCTACACACACACGTCTACACATGCACGCACGCGCGCCTACACACACACACACACACACACACAACGATATACACGTAGCCGCATAGGAGGAAAGACAGGCTTGGGGGGACAGGGGCCGTTTCTATTAAAATAGTCCCAAATGAGTAGGGTCCTGTCGCAACTTGTGATTGCGAAAAACCTAATTTGAATTCAAAATTTCAGAATTTAAATTAGTTTTTTTTTATTAGTTTTCTGCCGCAGATTTGCAGAGTGAGAGAGAGAAAAAAATTGATTAAACGTTAAAACAGTAGCGTATCTATTTTAACCTTGAACCGAATTGGTTGAAAAAGGGTTCTGCTGTAGAAAGTATCCTGCCTAATGATTAAGGTGAGCATTTTTTTTTCTCAAAGTGGAACATTTAGCAATGTTTAACTTCTGCATAGAGTATTTAAAAAACGCAGCTCTGTTTGCATAGTTTATGGTCGATAAAACAGAAATAAACACTTAAAAGATGATAATTGATTTTTTTAAAATGTAACATATATTTGCATAAATGTCGTGTTGATTTTAAATAAGAATCAAATTTACAATTTTCTTTTAACACCAGCAATGCTTTTAGAACTGCGCTCTCACACATGTTAGTCATAAGCAAAAATAACCTTTACATGCCATAAAAATATAGCATATCAAATAATAATGCATGACTTAATTTATTGGTTTAAAAATACTTAAACAACTCCAACCAGTGACTTTTGGTTGAAGCATTATTCAGTGTTCCGGCCAAACATTTCAGCATGTGCGGAGACCACGGAATATCTGAAAACGGGACTATCCTGTTCAAAACAGTACGCATGGTCACCTTACTAATGACTCAAAGAAATGCCTTTCCCTGAAAAGTAGATTTTTTTTACTGGTATCTTTCATACATTTCTGTATTTTAATGATGTTAAATGAACGTGTAACCATTAATCTTTCCCACTGGCTAGACATTAATTAATTCAACGGACTTCAGCATATGATTGTGTAAAATGTAGACAACCGCGTTAAAAAGGCTCAAAATTTGGGGAAATACTGTATACAAGTGTTTCGGGGTTCAAGACACGTCTCTGCATCGATAAGCTTATAAGAAAATAGAACCTTATAGAGGTAAAAATAACCGACTAAAACCCTTGCTCTTGATCATTGTAACCTCTTTTTGGGCTTTTGAGATGATAGGAAAGGGTAATTAGTGCTGAAGTTGGTAGGAGTAAAGTTACTTTCGTAGTTTGCAAAAGTATCCCAACTCAAATTAGCGCCAATAATGCGTCCCTTTTCCCAAAAATAGCTAAACATTGTCAAGGTCATAGCTTAACTTATCACAGACGCACTTTTTTTCTTAAACAATTCTATAAAATCGGGAAATCGGAAAGAATTTTGATTGCTCATTGTCTATTTAAAATTCGGCTAATTATTTCTCCTCAGTAAAAGTTTATTTTGAGAAATTCGCAGAAAAAAGAAAGTTGACTTGATTGATAGAACTATGTGTGACATGCGACGCCCCTTGTTTCGGTGTGCACGCGCTGCACACCTCCTAGGATTGCTCCTGATTATTTATTTATTCATTTATTCACTCATTCATTCATTCATTTGCTGAAAAATATTTTTAATAAGCAAATTAAAAATGTTCATCAGAAAAATGTTTTATTTTTCATTCTGCATATGAGAAAAAAAAAAAAAAATGCAACCCCGCCCCCCTTTTAAAGGTACGAATTTACTGCTAAAAATAAAATAATAATATTTAGATGCAATTATTATTATAAAATGTGTTGTTCATTCTTTATTACTATAATTTTCAAAACAAATTCCAGCGGTATGAACTTCCTAAGTTCAGTCATTTTTATTCATAAAAAGTAACAACTAAAATACACAGCGACGTACATTTTAAAATCCCCCATGGGTATTTAATAATTAAGCCAACAAATAAGTTATCGTATCTCAAAAAAAAAAAGGTGGGGGGGGGGGGGTTCGGTCTTCAATAAAAATTAGGTTTTAAGGTTTGGGCTTTAGGTTAACTTTTGCAGTGTAAATTTTAATTTTCCAAGAAAAAAATTCCTTTTTTTTTTTTTTTGCTCTTAGTTATAAAAAGAATACATGTAGGGCAAAGTGGGGCACATGTGAGCATGGTATGTTTCACTAAGATTACGTCAAGCAAAAAATCTTGAAAAATTCTCAAGCAATGGCAGTACTAGTCCTACTTTCTTGGCCAAGCTTTTAGAACAAGAAGCCAGTTTATGTTAGTGTGGTGACAGCTTCTTTGTTTTAGCAGATGCTAATGTAATTTTATCATTCTTCTTCACATAAAAATGTATTTTAAGCTATCCACTAAGTTAAACTTAGTTATTGCAAACGATTATATAACATTCAAGTAAATTTATGACAATGTTTATTTTTCAATTTAATTAATGATTCTTTAGTTTTGCAAGAATGTTCTAAAACAATGATGGGACACTGAGGATAAGTTCTAGGAGTACATGTAAAGAGTTCCCATACCCTCTCCATTATATTAATATTAGTGTAGGGCGTTATAATTGTTGAAAAAAATGTGTAAATCTTCATAATTATTATTTTTCTAAAATCAGTTTGTAAATTTATTGTTAATTGTTATTATTATTGTTGAATAATTATTTATTTATTTTTATTATTATTATTTTTTTTACATTTCTTTTTTAACTTAATAGTTGGTCAAGTGTTTAAGTGTTATGTAACACTTACATTAAATAAAAAGGAAAAATATTTTGATTTAATTACAAAGTGAAGTTTAAAATAATTTTAAAATTCATTATCATATTTTATGTGAAGCGTAAACGCGATATTTAGCAATAATTATAGCTATTATAATCTTTACACAATAAAATATTATTTGTACTATGTGGTCGTATACGTTGTTTTTAGTCTATACAATCTGCTGCGAAACTTTAAAATTTCACAGCGAGCAGAGTTTTGCTGTCAGGAAAAATTTTCGTAATGACGCACTTTCTGTACAATAATCTGACACAATATAGGATATAAATCCTTCAATATCATTGGTGTATACGTATATGTTTTATATTAAAGAGTTTTTCGTTGAAATATAATGCTTGACTTGCTTTTTTCAATCGTGTTCATATGTGCCCCCGGGTTGTTCACATGTGCCCCTTTTGGAGGCACATGTGAACTAGGGTTTCCAACCCCAAAATCCCGATCCCGAAGGATCTCGCAGGATATTTATCGGGATTGATCCCGCAGGATTTCGCTCTCAATCCCGCAATTTTTTTTTTTTTCATTCAAGCGTTTTCCAGTTTTTTACCGCCCATAAAACGATTATTTTCAAAAGCATCATCTGCAGTTTGAATCTTCTTCCTCGTATATCTGCAAGAAGAGCAAGTATACATATTCTAAAACCCGCTGAGTAGCCTGAATGCAATGTTGTAGTACTTTTGTAAGCTTTAATAATGCACTCAAAACCTTTAAGTTACAAAAAGTTAAGTTACCAAAGAAGAAAGCAATGAAAATTCTGACATTATTTATATATTTAGCACGACTTTAAAAGGAGTAACAGAAACTTGTATGAAACACAGGATGACTCTCATGATAGTGCAGTAAGTTAAGCTCTGCTCGTGTTTTTGAATTCCTCTTTGAAGTGAGAGGCAAAATTAGCGAAGTTATCCAAACACATTTGCAGAGACTGCGACTTGGTGAAATGGGGAAATCAAGCACTATTTAACCCCTTGCTGTAATCAATAAAATTCACCGATACAATGAACAATGTTAATGAAGCAACAAAGGTATTATCAATGCAAGTTAAATTGGATACAGCAAAACACATATCCAACAGACATCGTTTTGGTCCGAAATTTGCAGTTCTTGAGCAAAAACCCCGCATAAAAAAAGAAATATCCATTTCAGAAGGTTATGAAGTTGATGCGAATCTTTTTCTAAATGTCCACAATAGGGAAGTTTTCGATTTTTCAATTTTATTTTCATATGATAGAGTAACATGTATGAACATCATAGGTGAAAAAAATTTTGCGATACGATAAGTAGTTTTTTTTAATTAATTTTTAAAGTTCAAGCGCTTGTGACGTCAAATGGCACAGGAAGTGACGTGATGCGCTCTTCCGCCGCGGGAGAAGCCGAAGGACGTGCAGTTGACTTCGAAGACGAAACGTAAGGCTTACCTCCTCGCATTTAACTCCGCGCGTTTCTGGAACATTAAACCTCTCATCCCATCTCGGAAATATTCGAATTCCATCATTGATGTTACTTGAGGTAGATTATTAGATTGTGCTTTAACGAATCCGGTCTCCATAGTGTGTTCAAAAGGATTTTTGAATTTCTAAAAAATAAAAATATCAGCGCGCCTCATAATGTCCGTAGCGAAAACAAGGGATCTTCGGCGGAAGGCTGCCCATTAGTGCCCTGTGACGTAAGCTCATGACGTTTCAGAAGAGCGCACTTTTGCACGTGGATTTTTAAAAATTCATTTATAATCAATCACGGTGTTTTAAAATTCGGCGATAGTGAAGTTTTTAGTTTTGAGGGTCAATTAATAATATTCAATAGTCAAAATATGAACATTTAATAGGTTGCAACTTCCCTATTATTTAATTTTAGTAAAACCAATTGTAGTGGATCCACAGGAAAGTGTTTTCATCAAGCGCATTAATTTTAGAATACAAATCCTTTACCATCCCATACGAACGGCACACTTTTGCTTACCAAACTATAATTGCTAATTTGGATCTGACTTTGTAGTGCTTTACAATTGCTGTACGGAATTCAAGAAGACTATTAATTCAAGTAATAAAAGCAGTGCTTCCTAAAAAGCACAACGTTTTCTCTTTGTCATAAAAATTTAATTTTTAGAAGAATAAAGTCAATCCCGCGAGATTGGCTCTTTGCAATCCCGCGGGACTGAATTCGGCACGGGATTGGAAACCCTAATGTGAACAATTGAAGACATTTTTTAAAAGTTCCATAAAGTAAAGAAATATTTAAAAAAAAAAATCTGAAAAAAATCCATGGGGCGAAGAAAAGACTATTCAATTATGGGGTCATATTTCCTATGAAAAATTGGTAATATTTTTTGAAGAATAAAGAAGTGAAAAAAAAATTGTTCTTATGTGCCCCCCCCCCCTTTCCTCTATGTAGTATGTTTCAAAATTTCAACGTCATTTCGTAAAATTGCATACATCTACATATAAAACTAATGGCATTGCATTATATAGGGGAAGAGTGGAAACAGTGAGACACGAAATTTTTAAATTACATTTTTTATTATTGAAAAGACGGAAATTAAATTATTTCAAATGGTAAAATATTTGTCAAAGAAATAGGTACTATGAAGGCGGAACTAAAAATAAAAATAATAAAAAAAAAAAAAAAACGACGAATCCACTCAAACGAAAAAAAAAATGCAATTTTGTCTCACCTTATGCCAGTGAGTGGGAACAGTGAGACGCATTTTTTTTTTTTTTTTGCATTAGAGAACTTTGACACAATTTAACTGAAAAACTGTGGGATTGTTGCTGTTTGATTTTGGTATGAGATAGTATTGTCTTTGCAAGGTAAATTTCATGTCGTCTTGACGCATGGTAGTGGCATCTATCAGGTATTTGTTTGGGACTGAAGATAGAATGAGTTAGATGATTCTGGATCAATAAATTGGTTTAAAGTGTCATCTTGTGATGTAGCATTTGATAAGGATGGAATTCTTTCCGTGTAGTATTTGTCTATTACTAGTACAGCCATGGAAAAAAAGTTTAAGGACATTCAAAAAGTTGCCATTTCTAGGAGCCACTTGGTTGGAAAAGTATGCAAATATTTTCATGATAAAAATACATGAAACATAACATTTTCAAACAAACTTAGCTTTAAAAAATTTGAAAAATTTTAAAGTGCATGAATTTTTGAGGTTATACCAGTTTGCCACTAGAAAAAAAAAAAATTATAAGGGCACACACTTATTTTGAGACAGGGAACTAAAATTTGAGTATTTAGTTGTATCATGTGATTATTTACAATAACCTAAAACTGTTACGCAGTAAGATTGTTCACTTTATCTCGTTCTTCATCAGGCTGAACAGCACACAACTCTCTGAATGGGAAAAGTGACAAATTGTTGTTTACAAAAAATGTAGAATGAGTGGACGTAAAATTGTAAGGAAGGTAAACAGATCTAAAACCGTAACTTATAGTTATTAGTTTATTTGTTTCAGAAAAACAATGCAAGTTGCCATGTGTCTTGTGGATCACACTCATGGTTTGAGGCCAATTCAGTAAAAATTCTGGTTTTTTCGAAGAATCGAAAAGAGCATGGCAAGAAAAAGCCTACAGGCAAGCTTCCCACTCTTACGAAGCTCCAGAAGCAAGCAATTGTTCACGCAGTTTGCTTAAAAAAAACAGAATTCTACTCATATTAAAAGATAAATGAATGCACCTTGCACTAGCTGAGCAGTGCGTAATACTTTTCAAAAGAATTCCAATATTGCACATGCTAAACTACGGTCACATTCACCATTTACAAAGCTTCAAAAAAAGCTTTGATTGGAATTCGCTAAGAAACACGTTTATTTTTGGTCTCGATGGAAACATGTCGTATTTTCTGATGAAAAAATCTATTATTTGGAGTGACTGACCTGACGATTTTCATCTTTACTGGCATGATTTGCAGCAGTAAACCTTTTTTTTCTAAACGACAATTCGGAGGCGGTTTTGTGATGGATGTGGGAAGGTTTTTCAACTAATGGAGCACCACCAATTGCGTCCATTCGAGATCCCTTGATTTCAGAATCGAATGTTTATATGCTAGTTGAAAATGTATTACCTGAAGCACCCCTTATCACAGGTGGTGACTATTTGTTTCAACAAGACAATGAAAGTTGGCTTTTTTCTTGTGGATCACACTCATGGTTTGATGCCAATTCAGTGAAAATTCTGGTCTTTTCGAAGAATCGAAATAAGCATGGCAAGAAAAAGCCTACAGGCAAGCTTTCCACTCTTACGAAGCGCCAGAAACAAGCAATGGTTCACGGAGCTTGCTTAAAAAAACAAAGTTCTACTCATATTAAAAGATAAATGAATTGCACCTTGCACTAACTGAACAGTACGTAATACTTTTCAAAAGAATTCCAAAGTTACATATGTTAAACTATGGTCCCATTCATCATTTACAAAGCTTCAAATGAAGCTTTGATTGAAATTCGCTCTGAAACACGTCTTTCGTATTATTTTTTTTTTTTTTGGGGGGGGGGGGGCTCAATGCAAATATGTCTTATTTTTAGATAAAAAAAACTTATTTGGATGGGCCAGGTGATTTTCACCATTGCTGGCATGATTTGCAAAATTACACCTTTTTTTCTAAACTACAATTTGGAGCCGGATTTGGGATGGGTCAGGGCATGTTTTGCAGCTACTGGAGCATTACCAATTGTATCCATTCGAGATCTCTTGAATTCAGAATCTTATGCTGTTATGCTAGCTGAAATTTTATGACCTGAAGCACCCCTTATCATAGGTTATGCTTATTTGTTTCAACAATATAATTCAAGTTGCTATGTGTCTTGTGGATCACATTCATGATTTGAAGTCAATTCAATGAAAATTCTGGACTGGCCCACAAGAAATCTTTATTTAAACCCCATAGAGAATCTGTAGGGCATTTTAACTAGAAAAGTGTCTAAGGATGGGATACCATATGCAAATAAAGACGAACGGACGTCATCCATTGAAGGGGCGTGTAAAAACATTTCTACAGTGCTATTAAAAAAAATTGCATCATCCTCGCATTTTCACAATAATGGGATTATGTGAGAAGTTTTGGTCGACCGATTAACGATGAATCTATGTGAAATTCTGCAAAACTTATGAAATAAACATTTAACAGCAGGAATCCGATAATTGTTTACGTAGATCGGGGCTGTTTCCGGGTCAAGGCAAACTGCTGACCCCATGCTCATTTTTTCCATTTCTTAACCTGCGTGGTGAGTTTAGAGAAAAAAATTACTTAACCCCATGTCAATTAAATTCTAATGGCAGGATGAAGGTTTTTAAAATGGTACTTAACAGTTTTGCCCTGTGGTACGGAGCTGAATCAATCATGGAAATGATGTTTGGAACTGAAGTAAAGTGATCCCGGATAGTAGGAAGCAATTTATCCTCCAAAATGCCAATATACACCTACTGTTCCTTGCACAAAGTGAAGCCCACCAACTCCTTGATCAGAAATACATCCCCGAATCATCTGGGATATGGGATGCTTGACTGTGTGTTGAATGCAGTCGGGATGATATTCCTCTCCTTTGCGGCGCGGGTGATGCAATTTTTTTACCACCACTGTAAATAAACTTTAACTGAACTTTCTGAATCAAAGACTGGACGATTGATTAAATTTGTGATTTAACAGCTATATTGTAATTTAATTTCATACAAACAGGTTTCTTATGTTTCCTACTTACAAGAAGTAAATTATGTTTGATTTTGTTTGCAATTGATGATTACTTTCAAACATAACACTCCTTTTTCAATGTGTCCTTATAAGTTTTTCCATGGCTGTAGAATAGCTTTTTTCCGATCTGTTTCAGAAAATCTCCAAAAGAGCTTATCTAACTTCCCTTTTTTTAGGCATGTTGAAAATTTTAAATGTGGAAAAATATTATTACATTTAACATATTGCAATGAAACAATGGAAAAAAATAATGTAAGTAGAATAAGACCGAAATGGAAACATTTTTGTGATCTTACATCGCTATAAAAATCATAATTTCATTTAAGCATTCTTATTTAATTGATGCACGGCATTCAAACTTATTTTATTATAATTTTAATCAGCTGGTTGTAATTAAATTTAATTCAATGTATAATATCTAAACTTTTAATATAAAAGTACCATGGGAGCAGTGAGCAATGAACAAGCATGTTTTTGTTTATGTATGAAATGTTCTTTTTCAACATTACAATTAATTTTTGTTACTAGTAAATTCACTTTTTATTGTTACGGAACTCATGAACCTTCTCATTAAGATAGAAGTTGAAAATATGAAAATTTAGACAGAAAACTTCAACTAAATATGATTTATTTGCGGGGGTTTACTTTTACGATTTATTTGTTGAATTTTAAGTTTAAATTCTGTTTGAATGATGCCGGTAGAGAAAGGCAGATTTTGTGTTTTTGATAAGATTTTAAGCGAGAAAGTGACTGAGGGAAAGTAGGGTAGAGTGATACTCATTAAAGGGAGCAAATTGGCCCCAAAATCAGTATTTTTTAAAAAATAAGTATAACTCCAATTTTTAAAATGTTTTCTTCCAACATTCCAATTATGGAGGGTAATGCACCAGATAGCGGAGCAAGTTACCGATCTCAGATTTTCAATGCACTTTTGTTAGGGCACATTTGAATGAACAGGATTGCCCGTTGAGCGTCATTACCCCCACTTTTCCCGGTTTCTTGTTTTCTGTGCATGATATCTCATAAAGTTTCTTATGTATTTCCGTAAAACTTTTCCTGCCTATTTGTATGATTTATTATTATGATCTAAACCTAAATTTTAACTAAAAAATTAAAGTTAATATTTTTTTTAAAAATATTTTCACCCAAAATTTTGGAAAATTAACATTAACTAATAAAATTAAAAAAAAAATAAATAAAAAATAAAATTAGGTTCAGACCATAAAAATAAACTAGACAAACATACCTTAAATGTTTTACGGAAACATATTAGAAACTTTCTGAGATATCACCCACGCAAAATGAGAAACCTGAGAAAACGCAACCTGAGAAAAAGAGGTTTAAACAGCTGCTGTTAACATAAATCTCTACGGGGAATTATACATTTTTTCGATAACTTGAAAAGTTTTTTGCGTATGGTAATAAATAAGGTATCAAAGTGTTCAGAATTAAATTATGCATAACATTTATTTTTTTTCAGAAAGTGAAAAATTTTGAAGGTTAAGGGTCCTTAGACCCCTTAACTTAATATTGAAAGCTTTGTTACGAGTTTTTCACGCAATCGACGTTTGACTGTTTTAACCTGAGGCGTTTTATAGCCTGTATAACCAGTAGGTTTCTCAGCAAATTATGCTACGCCCACAATCCGGTTGCAGCCGGAAATAAGTAATTTTTTTAATTATCCTATATTTTCAAAAGCTTGAAGGTAAGGTATTACCGACTTGTTCCTGAGCAGAATTTTCTTAAACACAGAACCATATTGAACCAAAGTCGATAAAATGCTCCATACTTGAAAGATTTTTTAAAGGACAGTACAAATACTGAAAATCGTTTAAATTTTGCCTTTAGTAGTCATGAAAATAACAATATCGGATGAACTCTTTCAGCAAAAGAGAAAGCATTTTTTATGCTAGTAAGTAAATAGTTCGATTTTGAAATTCTAGTCGCATCTTTTAGCGGTCTTTGATAAAGAATTCACATAACGGATAGAATAGAAACCGACCGCACGTCATACTTCTCTCAGAAATGTTAGTAGGTTTCTCAGCCAGTACATACAATGGGGTCTGTATTGAATAATAAGATATTGAATTCAAGGTGCATCGAGAGCTTTTTAAATCGTACGAGCGGTTTGAATGGATAAATGCAAATCGCAACTCATGCAGGTTTCAAAATCTAGCTGTGAGGGTGTAGAACATCTGAAATTGTGGAATAAAAGTATTTATTTGAATCGCAAAAGATGGATGGTGATGGTCCATTTACTTCCATTAACGAAATGCACTTTAGGTCTCATTCACGTTCACCACGTTTCAAACGGTATTCAATTGATTCATTTCCTTATGAGAGTGGGACTATGAAGTCCATGCTTTGGCCATAGCCAATACTTAGCACTTGAAGACTTCTCGAAATGTCAGGGAATCGGTATTTTGAAAAGTAGTGGTGATTAAGTAACATCTCTCACATCTTGTTTGTACGCGTGGGTATAGTTATATTTACCACGCATCGAATCGCGATATAAATAACAGGTTTCATTCATTCTTTTTAAAATGAGCAGTCTTAATGCGGTCGTATGAAGAGTAGAAAACAATGTTGGAATGTTTTCGAAACTGCGTATGATGAGTCGTTAGCCGGTTTTTGGGGGTCATGACACTCTAAAAATTTATTACTTCCTTTTACAAAAAAGGAAGTATTGTATGCTCGAAAAAAAATTTCACTCAAAAATCCGCCTTAATTTCCATTTTGTTCACCCCTGAATGAATGTTGAGTTTTTTTTTTGAATCCGACCACATGCGGATAAGTGCCTAAGAACGTATAGACCCCCGAAATATCCATTTTGACAATCCGTATTGACAATCCGATTTCTTCCACTGCTTTGCTTTAAAATCCATCACGTGATTTGGGGTCTTAGTTTCATGAAGGAAGGTCTTCACTCCCTCCATTTTATCTCTTTTCAATGTCTCACTCCTCTAAATCTTAAGAGAAAGGAAATGTGGGGCCAGACATACAGCCCTTAGGATATCCAGGGATATTTTGACACCCCTTAATTTATAAATTGGCACCTGCTGCAAGAGGCACTGAACCACTGCAGGTGGCGAACGGGACTTTGGCAAGCGAAACGAGCAGGGGGTAGAACCCTGTAGCATAATTTATTTTTTATAATACATAAAAAAATTTGTACAATACATAAAATGCATGTTTTCACAAATACATTTTTTTTGGAGAAGCTTACAGGAAAAAGAAAACCAGGATTTTCCTTGACCATAGCCGTTAATTGTATTTCTGTTAATACCGTAAATTGAATATCTAGATCGGTGCCAGGATAATCGTCGCATTACTTTTAGCTTTTTCATTCCAATTTTGCTATACTATACCCAGGGGTGATTGTGGTCCGGTATTTTACCGAATTTCCGGTATTTTCGGACGTAATTCCGGTATTTTCATGTCTGAAAATACCGGAATTATGTTCTTTTCCGCTATGCTTTTGTCTCCCTACCTCCGCAATTTATTTTAAATGATATAATACTCATCAAATATACCTGCAAGAGCCTTAAGATGGACAACTATTCCTTAAGACGGACAAATGTCAAGATAATTTGTATAACTTGTACCAGCTCAAAAGTAACTTTGTAATCCATTAAAAATTTAATTAATTGCGCACACAATATTTCGACTCAGAACTATTTAAAACTATGGCAAAGGTGCACTTAAGTAATAGGGGCCAAAGATTGCCCCCCCCCCCCCCGTTCTCGCTTGGAAACTTTCAGGTATTTTTTGATGAACTCACAATCACCCTTGACTATACCTAAATTCAAACTTGACTGCTAACGATGAAAGCAATAAATCGATGGAAATAATACTGAAAATATTTTGCCCTAATATTCAAACTGTTGCACTCTTTACAGGACAAAGCTACTTTTTGAGGATTAGAATCATAAAAATAACGGAAGTGACAAAACGAAGATAGTGGAACCGAAATTTCACACATTGTGTGCTAAGCGCGTTTCTTAAGCACCTATGTTTGGCTGTTCTATAGATTTTCGGTTGTAAGCCACTCAAAAAAGGTCCAGTCACTCAAGACGGATTAATTTCCAGCCAGGCGAACTCTTCTCTGCGTAATTGTCAATTTCCCGGTAAGCCCTTCCCTCGCGGACAATGTAAAGCCTGATCTTGCATCTTTGCTACCTGACAGCACATTTTTCACCGCCCCATTCCAAATATATTGGCTACCTCTTTTTGCTGCCCGACAAAATATTGCTAGACTTTTTTTTTCGTCTTTTTAAAGATCATCAAACATCATATCTGGCTATTTTAAAAGCCTGTTATTGGTGGGCGTAACAGTGACGCTTATTTTTAACAAGTCTATTTTAACTTTTATTACGTAATCCTTTCCAATATGAGCAAAAAATATTTTTGTGCTGTCGCTTTAAGTATTATAATTATAAAAATATTTGGTATCACGCGCGATGAATCATTCTACTCTAAACTTGCTTCAGAACAATAAATATTGCAATTGCGTTTGTGTAAGGGGAGACTAGGGGCTAATGGGACGTGGGGCTAATAAAGACAAGTGAATATTCTCGAGAGAAAAAAAGAAATTTATGGTTTTGAAATTTTGTTACTGTACTTATATAAATATTTACGAGGCATTGTCTATTGCAATTTAAAACGGGAGAAAACTCCTCCTACCAACAATATCAAGATCGTTTAAAATTGCGTTTGCGAAGAGAAGATTTCAAAAATTTTCCAGGGAGCGTCTCCAGCCCCCCCCCCCCCTCCGTTCCTGTCACGAACAACATTACAAATTGCTGGGTTTCGGCTTTAATTTCGAAAATTTTCCGAAGGAGAGTCCCTTAAAGATCCACCCCCTAACATCATAGAAAATCGGCTAAAAAATTACGGTTTTGGAGGTTCAATTTCGATAGTTTTCCGTAGAGGGCCTCGAGTCTCTCCTACTCCTAGGTTCCACTGTAATCGTCTAAATTTTCGTTTTTCGAACTATAGTTTTGAAACACTTCCAGTGCCCTTCGTAGCCCCCTCGCCCTAGAACGATTGAAGATTATCAACTAATTTACAATTGTGTTTTTAGAGTACAATTTCGAAAAATTACTGGAAAACGGTCTTAAATCTCTCCTCCCTCCACACCTAACACTATTAAATGATCGTCTAAAACTGCGTTTTTAAAACTTCAATTTCTCCATACGCCCATATTTCTGAGTGAAGGCCTAACTTACTATTAGGTCCATATTGCTAACACTTAGATCTAGAAAATAAATAAATACCTTTGTGAAGAGAAGTAAATAGTAATCAAAACGTTTAGATACACAAAATTAGCAAATAGTGAGCTTTTAGAAGTTAAGACATCCATAAAAGCAACGAGAATGAACATTAGACATTTTAAATAGCAAAAATAGCAAATTAACAAAATAAACAAGACAAAATGGAACTGAGAGTCAAAATTTAATACATGATTTCCTTCGAGGAAAAACCGTTAAGCAATAAATTTCATCAAAAATCCCATAATAATAAATTTTGATGACAAATGAAGCCGCTAATGAATGAATTAGCAATAAATTTATGTTGGAAAAATTGTTATGTTAGATTAATTACGTTAAGATTTAATTGCAACATTTAGCGAAAAGCAGAACCAACGTAATACAGGAAAAGCCTGAAAAATCTAAAAATGTTGGAAAGACCAAGAAATAAAACGAGAAATGGAAACGTAAAGACAAGTAAAAGTAAAAAAGGGCAGAACAATTACACTTATAGGACGAAAAACCATAGTATTTCAAGAAAAAGGTGGTGGGGGGAGGGGGGTAATTATAAGAAGGGAAGGCAAATAGAAAAGTACGGAATTGCTTTAAGATCATTTTTTTGGTAATAACGATTCATCATAATGTGGAAAGATTAGCAAAAATAAAGATCTGAAGAATGTGGGCATTTTTGAACCATATCATAAGAATTAAAATCAAAGGAGTGATTTGATTCCCAACAGTGTTGAGGAATACTAGACTTGTTCAACTGTTGCTTTTCCACTTAATTTTTATGCTCATTGAAGATTGATTTAATAATTTAAATAATGAAAGTACATCATTTTAAAGTTTGTCTTAAGGTTTTTTTTTTGTCCCTTTCCTGTTTGGAATTAAGGCCACTATATATGGTGAGCTGACTCGTTCGACATTTTGGTTCCACAAATTGTTGGGTGGCAAAATCAGAATTTGTACAAAAGCCTCGTTGCAGAAAACAGGTAACCAAGCAATAGATGTGTTGCCTGATGGATGTTTGAATTTTTAATTCTGTAAGTAAAGAAGAGTTAAATAATATAAATGAAAAAAAAAAAAGAAAATTAATTTGAATTTTGACATCTTGAATACAAATTATGTTTTTCGCAATCACGAGTGTGTGTATGTAGGCGTCTGTGTTTGTGTGTGTGGGGGGTATGTGTGTTGTGTGTGGGGGTATGTGTGTTGTGTGTGGGGGTATGTGTGTTGTGTGTGGGGGTATGTGTGTTGTGTGTGGGGGTATGTGTGTTGTGTGTAGGGGTTTGTGTATGCGTGTGTAGGTATGTGTGTTGTGTGTGGGGGTATGTGTGTTGTGTGCAGGGGTATGTATATGCGTGTGTAGGCATGCGTGTTTGTGTCTGTGTGCAGGCATACGTGTGTGAGTAGTTGTGTGTATGAACGTGTGTGTATGTGGGGGGGGGGTATGTGTATGTGTGTGTAGGCATATGTGTTTGTGTCTGTGTGCAGGCATGAATGTGTGGGTAGTTGTTTGTATGTGTGTCTGTTTGTGTGTGTGCATGTGTAGGTGTCTGTATGTATTTGTGTTTGTGTATATATGCGTATGTGTGTGTATGTGTTTGTGTAGTTGTGTATGTATGCGCGTGTGTGTAGGACATGGATGCAACTTGGAGACGGCTTTCGCTATAGGAGCAGCATCGTGAGGAGCCGGTCGACGGTGATGGTGCAGAGGGTGGCGGTGAGAAAATAAAATGAAAGGACATCAAAACAGTCAAGTGAGAACAATAAGCAATCGTGTTTGCTCAACAAATGAGGTGTGAAAAGGAGGTTCATTACAGTAAACATTTTCCAATACATTTTTGTTGAATTTGTTAACTAAGATATCATTTTAGATTTACCTTAAGGGACATTTTACTCATCTAATCATCATTTTTTTACGACATACCAACCAGCAAATATTACAACTTAATTATAAATACTAGAAATAGGGCTGGTTCCAATGCCGTTTTGGAACCAAAATGTCGGATAAGTCTGCCTGTCCCTTTTAAGGGGTTCTACTGGGAATGAGCTCAATTACTCGTATTACAGCTAAAAAGAAGAAATTTTGCATCTGCTGTACAGCAACTCTGAGTATTTTGTTTGCCTCACGGTCCTTTTATAATTTTGGAGTTCAAAACTAAGATGTGGATGTACATTTTTGCTATCACAGCATTTCTGCTTTATATAAAAGGCTTTTTTTATTACTCCTGTTTTGTGTAATTTAATTACGAGATTAGAATTAAAAAAAATAAGACTTTTAACCTTAAATATAACTCTGAGCCTAGATATTAGGCTCTTACCAAGCAAAATTTCACCCTCCAGTACACAAAAATGTCATTATCCTATTTTATGTTCCAGAAGAGTATAATTAAAATCTAGTCTACACCCTTGTGCAAATTAATTGAAACAAAATACTTTTTTCATTAATTTTAAAATCTCGTTCCTAGTATTCTTTACCAATCATATTAAAATTTGTAAAAATATAGATGGAATGAATAAATCATTCGCCTATCATCAATTTTTACGAATCAGAGGGGTTTGTGAGCTCATTTGCGGGATTTACGTAAATGAAAGCGCAGCTATGGTCACGTCAGTTGAGATTTCACTGTCGTCAGCTATGAATGTGAATCCGCGAAAGCGTACAAAGATTGTTGTTCTTTCTAACATAGGCCAAAGACTTTTAGAGAGATTTCTAAGATAGTTGGCGTTAGTATTGCAACTGTGAGCCGTATTTTAAAATAATAAAGAAACAGGATCCATATCTCTAAATCGGAGAGGGAGATGTGGCCGAAAATCAAAAATAACACCAAAAGATGACTTTTTCTCCTTATGCAAAATAAAAGAGACCCTCGAAAGACTAGTGCAGCCCTTAATAGAGATTTAAAAGAGCATGGAATAAATACTGGCTCATCTATTGTTCGGAGGGGCCTATGAAGAAACCGATTCCGACTCAACGAATGAAAAAAAACGGCTACTTGTAGCGTTAAAATAAAATAATTGGACTGCTGAGTTTTGAAAGAATATATTATGTAGCGATGAAAGTCATTTAATAGGGAAGTTTTCGATTTTTCAATTTTATTTTTATATGATAGAGTAACATGTATGAACATCATAGGTGAAAAAATTTTTGCGATACGATAAGTAGTTTTTTTTAATTAATTTTTAAAGTTCAAGCTCTTGTGACGTCAAATGGCATAGGAAGTGACGTCATCCCCTCTTCCGATAGGGGAGAAGCGAAGGTCACGCATTCGACTTCGAAGACGAAACGTAAAAGGCTTTCTCCTCGCATTTAACTCCTCGCGTTTCTGGAACATTAAACCTCTCATCCTCTCGAAAATATTCGAATATCTCATTGGTGTTACTTGAGGAAGATTATTTAGATTGTGCTTTAACGAATCCGGCTTCCATAGTGTGTTCAAAAGGATTATTGAATTTCTAAAAAATAAAAATATCAGCGCGCTCAAAATGCTCCTAGCGAAAACAAGGGATCTTCGGCGGAAGGCTGCCCATTCGCGCCCTGTGACGTAGGCTCGTGACGTTTCAGAAGAGCGCACTTTTGCGCGTGGATTTTTAAAAATTCATTAAAAATGAACCACGGTGTTTTAAAATTCGGCGATGGTGAATTTTTTAGTTTTGAGGGTCAGTTAACAATATCCAATAGCCAAAATATGAACATTTAATAGGTTGCAACTTCCCTTTGCGGAGATCTCAAGAGTACACACACTCAATCTCAAGAATTCACAATAGAATTCGGGATAGCCACAAGATCCAATTTGTAAAACACCCTTAAAAGATGTTTTGGGGTTGTTTCGGTTACATTGGGGTTGGGTTTTTGCAGCCTGCTGAGGGTATGATGCATTCTGAGCAATATATTGCTATTCTGGAAAAAATATTTTACCAGAGCTGAAAAAACGATACCCAGATGGAATGAGGGTTTTCCAGGAAGATTTAACCCCTTAGTGTTTGTCCAAAATTGTCAACAAATTCATGTCTAAGACTCAAATTGAGACATTAAAATGGCCAAGGAACTCTTCTGACATCAACCCAATCGAGAATCTTTGGGCTATATGCAAGAATCGTCTATTGCATAAGGACTGCTCGACTATGGAGAAGCTCGCGCTAATTCATGTCGGGTACAAGGACAGAAATATTATAAAAGCAGGGGTGATTGTGAGTTCATCAAAAAATACCTGAAAGTTTCAAAGCGAGACCGGGGGGGGGGGGGAATCTTTGACCCTTATTACTTAAGTGCACCTTTGCCATAGTATTAAATAGTTCTGAGTCAAAATATTGTGTGTACATGTGATTAAATTTTTAATGGGTTACAAAGTTACTTTTGAGCTGGTGTTATACAAATTATCTTGACATTTATTTGTCCATCTTAAGGGATAGGTGTCCATCTTAAGGCTCTTGCAGGTATAATTGATGAGTATTATATAATTTTAAAAAATGCGGAGGTGGGGATATAAAAACATAACAAAAAAAACATAATTCCGGTATTTTCGGACATAAAAATACCGGAAATATGTCTGAAAATACCGGAAATTTGGTAAAATACCGAAACACAATCACCCCTGTAAAAGATTGCAAAAAATTGGAGCATTCCATGTCAAATCGTGTATAACGCTACTCGGTATACATTTAACTATAAATGTATACTGAAAATGTAAGGGCTCAGTATACATTTTCAACAAAAGTTAAAGCATTATTATGTTTAAAGAATATGTGATTAGAAAATCACTTTTTGGAGAATCGCCAGTATATAAAAGCTCTGTTTCTTAGAAGCTACAACTCTTTCTTTTAGTTCGCTTCGCTATATAAAATGGGTTTGAGTTCCCTCAATTAAATAAATCGTTTCTTTTGTTTCTACCGCTGGAAATGAGGCTATAATGTTCTACCATTCTCGAAGAGCAGAATGTCTGAGGTTATTGGAAGTTCGATTCTCTGGAAGTGTTTGTGACAAATGATTTCTTAATCGTTTCTTTAAAATACGAGGACCTTTAATCGCAAGGAAAAGTTATTTTCATTTCACGATGAGAAATAATCGTTAAGATCGCTGTCAATGGGAAAGTTAAAACTTCCGAAATTGATCCAGGAATTCAATAAAGAATTTAATTTGTTCACACCCTTCAGACGTTAGTGTATGAAAAACAGAGACAGGTATGTACTGCCGTGGGCAAGTAAAGTGCAATAACTGCAAATTTTTCATTTTTTCGCATTTTTATCATCTATTGTACATTCGCTTTATTGTACTAGCTTGCTTATTTGGCTTCCGCTCAAAAAACAAGCGCGAAAAAAGTCTCATTCCAACTTTTCCCTGCTGTGGTATTAATCCCAAAACGCACTTTTTCCAAATGTCTCGAAAACTTATTTCTGCAGATACTGCAGCTTACCTGCTCACGGCAGTGTATAAGATCACGTGCTATGATGTGCAACAAGTCATCAAAATTTTGTGCTTGTCTTTTCTTTCTTCTAAATGATTTACGAGTGGGATAGTAATAAGTGAGGCAAATAAGAAATCACATCCAATCGCAAGTCACGCTGAGTAAGTAAAAGTCACAAAAATAAT
The DNA here is from genome assembly GCF_026930045.1 of Uloborus diversus. Taxonomy (NCBI): domain Eukaryota; kingdom Metazoa; phylum Arthropoda; class Arachnida; order Araneae; family Uloboridae; genus Uloborus; species Uloborus diversus. Next base: position 213,639,572 of record NC_072733.1, on the reverse strand, counting down.
GTAATAATTTCGACGTCGATTCGGAGGATTATTCAATTCAATTCAAGAGTCACAACTGACTACAACTGTATTTATGTCGAGGACTGCATACAAAGTGCCTTGCCTCCTTTCGGAGGATTATACGAGCGTAATGTTTTACCTCATTGATGCCACCTGTGTTTTAGTAATCAAATTCTTTCCTTTAATTTCAGATTCCTACGATGACTCGACAAATTTTAATTCTATTCTGCTGCATTTGCTGCTTGTGTCTCGTTGCAGATGCCATAGACTGTAGGTGCGTATTTTCATTTAAATTGTTCTTATCGTTAATTTCAATGTTTCTCCTATTCAGAGTCACAACTGACTACAACTATATTTGTGTCGAGGACTGCATACTAAGTGCCTTGCCTCCATTATTTTATATACCGATAGATGGCAGCACCATCACCGGATCGAACAGTTAATGAGAATTTAGAACTAGTCCAGGAGTTAATAGCTACCTGGCACTAGCACCCCCAGAGGTATCGTTTCACTTGGAGGACATTGAGACCACGAGCATATTTTAACGTCGACCAGTCCCCTTTAATGACGACGGTGGGTCTTCGACCATCGAGGTTCGAACCCAGGACCCTCCGGCCCCGAATCCGACACTCTACCGATCGGGCTACCACGGCCTCTCAATGTTTCTCTTGCCTGCTAAATTTACAAGTTCGTTTGGCCGCAGTGGGCTGGTCGGTAAGTTGTTGGACTCTTAACTTGAGGGTTCCGGGTTCGATGCCAGTCAGTCGATCCTCCGTGCTCGCTAATGGTGACTTGTTACCATTATTAATGGTGACATGTTAACTATGTCACAGTCAAAAAGTCCTCCAAGTCTCCATTCCAAATCAATGCCTACGATGGTGGTGAAAGAGTAGTTGGTTTTTTTTTCTGATTTGGATCAAAATTCCTGAAATGTTGATAGATGCTGCTTCCATGTATCGTACGTTGTATGAGTTACATCAGACTTCCACCTTAGGGGCCATTCATTAATTACGTAAGGGTCCCGAGGGGGGTGGAAAAATCTCTTCCTGCCCTTACTTGGGGAGGGGGGGGGGAGGGAGGTTCGACCGATTCTTACGTAATATTTTAAGTCGAAATTTTAAATTAGAAATCACTTGGACAGGTGGCTTGGCAGAGATCGTATTTTATTTGCTTCTGGAAGGTAAAAAACGCATTAGGATGAGCTGTTTTTCACTTTTTTTCCCAAGAATGAATAGTGTAAAATATAATAAAAGAATCGCGCTGTGTATCTGCATGGTGTGTCTTATTTTTAATTAGTATCGCGTTACATAGAAACAATTTTGTCGAAAAACTTTGTCTAGATTCTTTTTAGTAAATATTTCTTCACACAAAAAGGTTTTTAAAGAAAATTCAATAATAGTGAATTTAAGAACGATTCGTAATTTTATTTTTTTGAAAAAACGAAATGGAATCTTACGTAAGATTGGGGAGGGGTGAAAATCTTACTTACTCTTACATGGGGGGAGGAGGGTTCGAAAATTGCCAAAATCATCCTTACGTAATTAATGAATGGCCCATTAGTAGTGCTCTGTCAAAGAAAGTCGTACGTATCTACCTAAAATCGGGTAGCATTGTCTACTCGGGCTCATACATCCGAGTGGTTTAAGTAACAACAATAAGTTCGTATTGTTGCAAATTCTGTGGATAGTAATTATTTTTGTGATTAATTTGTCTAAATTTGGCGTTTATTAAATTATCTTTCATCTAAAATAGTTGTAGTAACGTAACCTGTAAATAGTTTCTTGTAATGAATAACAGCCCCCGTACATTCGGCTGAAGTATACGTCCCCTCATTTCTGAATGACAAAATTTATGAATGGAAAATAAATAAAAAAATTTTGAAAAAAAAAAAAATAGAACCGACTTCAAAATTGCTCTAAAAAGTGAAAAATAATTTTATTCTTTAAACACCATCGATAATACTTTTAAACATAATTTTTGAAGTTGGCGCAAAAACAAAAAGTAAAATCCATTGTAACCATGCTTCGTTCATATTTTTATCAAAAAATCATCCAAAGTTAGGAACGAAACATTTATATCGTTACTCAAATATGCTGTCATCAATGCGTAATGCATGTGGCAGTGAAGAAACTGGGCCTGGTTTAATTTATAGTTGTAGTTGAGTTATGGCTGTGAATGATTTTATCGATCGTTTTTGCGCCAACTTCAAAAACTATGTTTAAAAGTATTATCGATGTTGTTTAAAGAATAAAATTATTTTTCACTTTTTAGAGCACTTTTGAAGTCGGTTCTATTTTTTTTTCAAAATTTTTTTATTTCATTCTTTTTAGTGTAAATGTATTTCAGAAATATTAAGAAGTTACTATAACGAAACTTTACCTTATTTTTTTCGCAAAAATGCTCCATGCTAAAAAAATAAAAACACGCCTTACTCAGCCCAAATCATCTGTTATTGGCATACATGATAACGATAAAAATACTAGTATAGTTGAAGCAAACCTAACCTAGTAGCATTGTGAAGGCTAATCAGATCCTAATCACTGCATAAACCTCGCTTCCACGTTAGGTTTACCCCCACTATAGAGCAATAACACTGAAGAAACTTGATGCTTGCTTCAGAGAAGCCTCCATTCAAAATTATCACCACAATTACTATTAATATTATTGTTGTATGGCACCAAATTGTTGAAACAATGGGTTTTATGTTTAATCAATTAATAGGGAAATTGCATGAAATTTACTGTTTTTTGACCACAACTTTTTTTCTAACGAACAAATATGGTCAAACAAAGTAATGGAACCTAAGTTGAGCCATCCCCTATCCATTAAAAGAAGAATCATCAAAATCGGTCCACTAGGTGAGATGCTGTGAGTGGACAAACAAACAAACAAAAAAACATACATACGGTATGAACTGATAACCGCCTCCTTTTTGAAGTCGGTTAATAAAATAACGGTCTACGATTTTCGGGAATCTTGTGGAATATTTGAGAGCTCTCTTTCGGTGTGTATAAAAGGCCGTTACGCATGATAAAAAGGCAGTTTCGATTGAGAATTTGTATTGAGAGTGTATTAGCTCTGTTTATTGCGAGGCATTTCGCTGTGTTTTTCGTATTTGGAAGTAAATACGTGTGTAACCGTTGAGTTTACGGTGTTGAGTGATATTTGCTTAATTGCTGATGATTAATTTAGCAGTTGTTAACGATCTTTCCTGTACATAGTGTAACTAAATTTCCTGTGCTTTTCTCAAGAACTGTGTCGTCCTTTCAAGAAAGTTCGAAGTCGCACCGGATCCGTTACAGTATTACTAAATAATATTTCCTAACTCAAATTTGAAAAAAATATTTCAAAGATAAATTAAACACATGCAATTTCTGATTGTTCCGCATCTATTGAGAACTTTTTATTTCCACCAGCGAAAGAAGTTTTCTTTTATAGTTCAGTATGATTTTATTGTCTTTTTAGGAGTGCTTTAAAAATATATATATATATATATATACTTTTACTTTTATACAGAAAATAAGTAAAATCGAAATTCATCATGTTTTTATTTTTCGGAGGAAAAAAATAAACTTCAGCTGTTCTCAGCAAAAGAAAAGGAAGAAAATAAGAATAGTTTCATCTCATTAAACAACGATGAATTGCTTATTAAGTAGTAAAATGAGATAGCGTAAATAATAAATGTAAGCATATAAACAAGCTCACCATTAGAACGAGCTAGTGAACCAAATAAGTAAGTGTGAACATTTTTTTCTAGCTTGTTTTTGGGTTCAACTCTTTCTTTTATGCAATGACGAAGAAGTTGCACAAAAGGAGAGATTAAGGGTTACCGCAAAACAAGAAAGTGAACCTTTTTGATCGCCTGTTTTTGGGTTCAACTCTTACTTTTATGCAATGACGAAGAAGCTGCACAAAAAGAGAGATTAAGGGTTACCGCAAAACAAGAAAGTGAACCTTTTTGATCGCTTGTTTTTGGGTTCAACTCTTACTTTTATGCAATGAGGAAGAAGCTGCACAAAAAGAGAGATTAAGGGTTACCCTAAAACAAGAAAGTGAACCTTTTTCCTCCTTTGTTTTTGGGTGTAACCCTTTTTTTATGAAGTGGCGTATAAAGCCCTAAATTGCAGGTTAAGTAGCGACACGTTCGCCATTTTGGGACTAACCTCGCTTTCTTCCTATGTTTCTATGATGAACTAGCCTGCTTTACTTCTTGATTGTATATTAACAGAGAGTTAAGGGGGTCCGGGACACAAAAATCCACAAATTTTGCAATTTTTTTTTTATAATTTGAAAAATTGCTCCGTTTTTTTCTGCTTAAGAGGACGTTTGAATCTTGTTTCTACCTTAAATAGAACGAAAGTTATAGTTATTTTTGTTGCATGCATCTAACGAATATGTACATAACTTTAAAACTTGAAACGCGTTTTTCTCCATGATGCAATTTTTCCCGATTTCTTGCATTCAAACTCTTATAAGTCAGGAACCGATAGAGATAAAGTAATGAAACTTGGAGCATATCTTTTTCAAGCAATTTACTTTAACTTTTATTCGGCGAATTTGAAAAAAACGTTTACTGCAAAAATTATGATTTTTTTAAATAAAAGTATCTTCGAATTTTTCGAAATTTTTCTTCAAATATTTTTTATTTTATCAATATTTTTAAAATCGCCGAATAAAAATTAAAGCTTAGATATTTGTGCATACTTTTTTGAAAAAAAATTGAAAATTGACCAACAATATTTTGAGTTATAGCAATTTAAAGCAACCCCATTTTTTTGAAAAAAACTAATTAAATTTAAATAAAAAAATAATTTTTTTTCATATTTATGTTATGATTTTGCTTATTAAATAAATGATGAATCAGTTCAAAAAATTTCAAAACTCTAAAGTACATAATAAAAATTTTTTCAAAATGTGTCCCGGACCCCCTTAATAAGAAACATCAATCAAGAAGCAAAGCACGTTACTTCAGCATAGTAGTCATAGGAAGAGAGCGGTGTTTAGTCCCAACATGGTGAACGTATCGCTACTAAAGATATGTTTTAAGGTGAGGCTCACTCCGTTTGCCTAGAAATTGCTTGTCTGCCGAGTTTTTAACTCTCAAATTATTAATTATATCAGAAATTTTGCTTCTGTTGTCTCCTCTTACTAGTCGTATTTTAGTACTAAGTATTGGATTGATTTTTCAAAGAGACTTGTTTATCATTTTCATTCGATAAAGGTTGATATTCAGATGTAATTACTTTGCTGTTTTGTAATTGGAAGAAGCATTTCTTTTCTAAAGATTGTCCAAAAATGGGATCAAATATACTGGGTGAACACAAATGATGGATTTCATTTCAAACACACACATTTTCGGAACTACTGCACATATTACGATAAGTGATACATGAATAAAAGGATAAATATACCGGATATTTTTTTCAATAAAGTTCAATTACGCAAATGTGCAATGTGTGAGCACATTGTGCAAAATGTTCAAATTCAAACGCTCACTGTCGGAAACATCTAATCTAATCCAGTTCGTTCCACACATTTTAGAATATAGCTGGACTACGGAGAGATAGCAAATGAATTGGAAGCGGAAACGGAACACTTAATTTTGTAGTAGATATGATCAGCGAGATCGCGATAGTTGTGAAAACGTTACTGCTTGTGCGTTCTCGCTGATTCTACTTATTACAAAATGAATTGTTCTGTTTCCGCTTCCTGTTCATTCTCCACCTCTCCGTGGTCACGCTATGTGAACCATTGACCGCTGTGAATGTTTCAGAATGCTACCCAAAATGAATTCTTGAAGATTTTGAAGTGTTCTTGGCATCAGGGATTGGTAAACAATGTCTTTGACGCAACCCCATAAAAAGAAACCACACGGGCATGGATTACTTTTAATAGAAATTTGAAGATTTTGGAGTGCTTTTGGCATCAGGGATTGATAAACAATGTCTTTGACGCAACCCCATAAAAAGAAACCACACGGGTATGGATTACTTTCAACACAGATTTGAAGTTTGTCTAGATCAAAAGGCTCAAGCATCGAACTTTTGTAATTGAAAAAAATTGGTATATTTCTCTTTACATTCATGTATCACTTATTGTAATATTTGCCGTCGTTTCGAAAATATGATTTTTTTTAAAAATTGGGTCCATCATTTGTACTCCCCCTGTATTATTGAGCTTGAGGGATAGCTTGTGGGTGCTCTCATTTTTTAAGTAAAGTCTACTGCATGAGTCGTATTAAAAATGGTAGAGAGTTGTAGAACTTGATCAACTTCAGCTATCTAAACATAGATTCGTTTCAACTGCGTTAAATCTGATAGCCGCAAAGAAAACATTTTTAAACAAATACGTAATTCATAATTTCGGAACGTTTAACCTCTTAAAAAAATAAAGTTCAAGTTTTTTTTACTTTTCTGTTGAGTTTTAGGTGTATCAATGTGAACATGCGGGTTAGCTCATTTCGTTTCACCTGAATTCAACCATGTGTAAAATCTGAGTTATTCTACAGGGGTCTGAGGGTATATCTGAGTCATACCCTGTAAAATCTTAGAAAGTAAATGATAGTTTGAACGCCATTCAACATCATCATCCTCACCTTCGAAACTGCGCAGAAACTGAATTTTTTACATATTTCACCTAAACAATGCATGCAAAACTTGGAACAACTGAAGATCTGCGTTTTCATTGGAATCTGAGATCAGTCTCACATAATTACTGTTATTTTGTAGTCACAAAACATTAACTGCAGAATTCCTTCAGAAGTTTCGGGAAGTGACGAAAGCGTTGTGTACAATCCACCTTCTTTCATAAACACATCCCCATTTAATTGGATTCATGTTTTTCTTCAGCCACTGTTATACTTGGGGATAAACACAGGGACGTAACTAGAGGGGGGCAGACGGGGCTCGTGCCCCGGGCGCCAGATTTTAGGGGCGCTAAACTGACTAATGCCGGGCCCGTCAGGCCCCCCCTCTGGATACGGCCCTGGCTGTCAACATGATGTCTTTCTCTCAGCTTTTACTATGACGAGAACTTGTCTACCCCACCCCAAGGGCCTGAGGGAAAATAGTTACACTGTTCCCTTGGCCGTAGCCCATGGCTTAGGAATTGGAGCCACTATCTTTGTCCACCAGAACCATTCTCTAAAGAGTATCTTCTCTAGCTCGTACCACGAACCTTTTTTCTGCTTTTTACTCCGTTTTCAGGATATTTTTTACTCATCTTGTATAGTTTCAAATCAATTTTAAGATATGTCGAAAAAACTATTTGAAGCTGAATTCAGAAAGAACGAAAGACCACGAAAAAGAGGCCCCTAACAATCTTCATCTTATTTATCATCGTGGTTAACTGCTAAAGACGTTAGGAGAGTAGGTAAGGCATTGTTTATATAATTTGAATGATGTAATACAAATTTGTTGAATTTTATAATTTTTCTCATTCTTGGAAAAAAATTTCGCACTATAATAATGGAGATTCAATTTAAAGTTCGGGAGGCTGCCAATTTTCCTTTAGAAAATACTAGGGTTATTTTGAACTAAAACGATAAATTTTCGACTTAGTTTCAATACATTTTTTCTACCCACACAATGTTTTAAACAATGCTTAAATCATCAACGTCAATCAATGTGTCAGAAATTAGCTATTTTTTACGACTCTAAACTTATTGAACTTTGATGCATAGTTATAATTACAGTAGACACAGTAAGTTATAATTACAGTAGTATAATTACAGTTTACAGTAGAACCTCGTTTATCTTGCTCCCGTTTATCCAGATTTCAGGCTTATCCAGATCGAATTTTTAAAGTTAAAAAATATATTCACTGAAATGATATAATTCTAAATTATGATAGCCGGAACGAAACTGTCAATGTACCAAATATTTGCTCTTTATTTTGATTAAATACACAACTCCTGCATAGGACGTGCAATAAATTATAGTCATCTTATAAACAACATGGCATATTTGGAGTGTCATTCCTACACCATCACAGCCCACAGCAGCTGAACTATAAATGATTAAGTGTTTGCGAGTAACAATCCTATGTAATTTTAGTTCCCGTAATTTTGCTACAGCGTTTTTTGCAGTTATAAAAGATAAGTCTGCTTATTTACGAATTTGTTTTACAAATTACCCGGATTTTCGTTATCCGAATCGCCTTTGTCCGCGCTAGTTCGGAAAAATGAAGTTGCACTGTAAATGAAAATAACTTGAACGGAAGCGCACTGAACACATATAAGAGTTTTGATCTGAAGCACATTAGGTTTCTGTTTCTCTATTAACTGTTTCTCAGATGTCGCATTTATAAGGCTCATATCATTACTGGCAGTGGACTCCTTTATCACTGCTTAATTCAAATATGACTTTCAGTGGTGAAACGGTTCAAAAATGATACCAAATGGAATGTTATTTATCTATTTGTTCTACTGGTTAAAGAGTACTCCATCACGGTGTAACGAAAAGTTACATTACAAGACATGTATAAATTGCAAATGCAATTTGTGTAAAATTCGTCCTTGGCTCATATGACTCAGTGAGAAGCAAAGGGATGCAAGTGGACATTTTCAAGTTTTGAGTAAAGCGCGTATAGCCTAGGTAGGCTTTCATTGATTTTTTTTCTAAATCATGCTATACAGCAGCACCAACCAGGACTACTAGTACTATCTCTTGCCCCAAGACAGAAGAGGGTTCCCCTATCATTCGCACTGGTTATCTCCAAATTTTTAATTTTCATTTTTAATTTTCACTCAAAACATTTTCAAGTTTAGAGTAAAACGCGTATAGCCTACGTAGGCTTTCATTGATTTTTTTTCTAAATCATGCTGTACAGCAGCACCAACCAGGGCTACTAGTACTATCTCTTGCCCCAAGACAGAAGAGGGGGTTCCCCTACCATTTGCACTGGTTATCTCCAAATTTTTAATTTTGCCCTAGTGTTGACATTATGAAGTCTCTCGGGAAATTTTTTTTTTTTTTTTTTTTGCTTTGCTTGTTTTGTATGGGGGAGGGGGCGCCGAAACGAGGTCTTGCCCCTGTTCGAAAATGACCTAGTTACGTCCCTGGATAAACACAAAGTTAATGCTGTGAAGTTGCTGCACTCTTGGGGGGAAGACTGGAAACTACTAAACTGTAGCTACTACAAGCTGGACTACTAAACTGTGAGATCCGAGAAAGCAATTTGAGATTTTCCTGTAGCAACTTGAAAGTTCTAGATTTCCCCTTTCTGAAATTTGTTGATGTGGAACTACATCCTGTGGCTGCGCGGAGAAAAAGAAGAATATCCTTCAAGGGACCCAAGGCTTCTTGTACTTTCAACATACTTTAACATTTTGTCTTTGCATTAAATTGCTTAGGGGTAAAAAATACAGTGATGTTCCAGACAAAACCTCTTTCACTTAGAATAGAGAGAGCACCTCTGTATTTGTACTTATTACAAAGGCACTAATACAGAAAAAAAAAGAAACTATGTAATGCAACATAAATGACAGATCCCTTTTGATGTAAAAGCACAAAGTACTGATTTCCATGTTTTATTTTAAGGCTTGGTAACTTGAAAGTAAAGAAATTGAAATATTATATTCTCTACAGTAAATTTGTTTAAATAAATTCTTCAGTTGACAATACATTATTTTTATGTATCTTTCAAACACGTTGGATTTTGTGCAGTTCTTTTAGTAAAACATTGCTTGCATCACAATTTTTTTTTTTAACCTTAGAATGGTAAGCTGGTAAACAACGATTTAAAAACTGCGCAACTTTTCTCAGATGTCTTTTCCTCCATAAGCTGATCGCTTTTAATTAGAAAGGTAGAGGTTTCCATTCTGTAATAAAGAGAAGCCCCCAAAATAAAAAAAAATAAAAAAAATCAAGTAAAAACACCCCCCTAAAAATTTCAGTGGCGTAGTTTGAGCGATGATCCTTCCCCTCCCGGATAAGAACGTCTGGGGAAAAAAGGTTCCTTGTATCCCCCGAGACACTTTTTTGCAATTTTAATTTGTGCGAATAAGTTTTTAATTGCTTGCCTCGTATTAGTAAATTTATGTTATACCGTCCAATTGTTTCATGAATATACTTGATGAAGGAAGATGGGAAGGAATTTGGTTTCTAACGAAAATCTGCTCAAATTGAAAGACTAATAACAACATGACCAAGACTCCGCAATGCTCGTAGCTCCGGGAATTCCCTTTAGAACTCGATCAATGTCTTGGAACTGATGATGGTACTCAAAACATGGAAAATCGCTCTAGACGGACACGGATAGCTGCCTAAATATGCATTTCATGCTTAACAGCCTGTTGCTCAGAGCGCTTTCGCCTCTCGCACCCTTACTTCGCGTAAGCTTACTTTCAGAAACACCTACGACTGCTACTGGTCAATACTTTTCTCGAAGAGTTCAGTGTATAGAAGATTTGGAGTGCTCGAGAAATGCTATAGAAGCTGGTTCTTTGTAAAATCAAATAATTACATCTTTATAGCATGGGCGCCCATATGCAAAATTGTAAGAGGGGGCTCAAAAATTTTAACCATGGTTTATCAGGATATTTTCCCCATAGAAGCAGATTTCGGGTCATTAAAATTTGACATTTTTAATTATTTATTCATTAATGGCTGGAGAGGAAATATTTTTATATTTTTGCAAAGAAAAAGTACTAAAAGCAAGAAAGTAATAATTTCCAAGGGGGGAGGGGCTGGAACCCCCTTGACCCCTTTTATGGGCACCCTTGCTTTATAGAGCTCTTCAGGAAGGACAAATTATTGAAAGTTTACATTTTTTTAGAGATATGGATTCCTCTCTTAATGAATTAAAAACATCCTTTTCTGTAAAAATTTATTAGTTGTTGTCAAAGTTAAAGATTATTCTAAGGGACATTGAATGCAGTAAGTAGTACACTCACGATTACTAGAAATTAACACTTGTATAAAGAAAGACGCCATTGCAAAATTGTTAGGAAGAATTTGATTCGAAGCGTATAAATGTTGTAAACGCTTCTTTTTACTTCCTTTTACAAAAAAGGAAGTATTGTATTCGCGAAAAAATTTTCAAAAATCGGCCTTAATTTCCATTTTGCTCACCACCAAATGAATGTTGAGTTTTTTTTTCGACCCGACCACACTTACATATGTACCTAAGAACGTATAGACGTCCGAAATATCCATTTTCAAGTTTCCCGAGTTAATTACAACGAGTTTTCTCGTGACGTTTGTATGTACGTATGTATGTGCGTATGTGTGTATGTGTGTCGCATAACTCAAGAACGGTATGTCCTAGAAAGTTGAAATTTGGTACGTAGACTCCTAGTGGGATCTAGTTGTGCACCTCCTTTTTTGGTTGCATTCGGGTGTTTCTAAAGGGGTCTTTTGCACCTTTTTGGGGGGAATTCATTGTTAATTTCGATGCAAACTCAAGTGGTGTTATAATGTGGCGGACACTTGGCGAAATATCGCCAGTCTTTTGGTCGCCATGTTTTGTCGCCAACTTGGCGACAAATTTGACAATTTTTTATTATTATTATTTTTTTAAATCTGGTTTCAAAGTGGCCATTGTTGGTGATATTTAGAGAGTTAGAGAGAAACACACATTAAAATTGCAATAATAGAGAAATAACATTAAATTGGTGTAAAAGGAAGTCATGTGATGCACACATCAGCTGGTTTTTAATATATTTGAAACTCAAATGGATAAAGCACCAATTCTGAACACAATTAATTGTAGCAATAAATTGTTACCAATTACACTCTTCAATTATAGTTCACAAATATTTTTTGGATAAAATCGAATATTTCGCGCATATAATAAATGCAGTTCATTTCGTATACTTCATATTTTCTTCACATTCTCTGAAAGTATTGTTCAAAAATATCTTTTTTCAGACATACATTCGTTTTACGAGAAAAGGTATGCGACTTCTTAAATACTCAATTTTTTTGACATGTTTATTTAATTTTGATGCGATAAGTTTAATAAAATCGAATATATTTCGCGCATATATAAATGCAGTTCATTTTTCGTATGTTTCATATTTTCTTCACATTCTCCGAAAGTATTGTTCAAAAATGTCTTAGCTGCATGAATTCCCTTAGCTGCATGAATTTTTTAAAATACGTTTGTTGTCTTTCCTCTTCTGTTCAAACCTTGAGAAAAAATAATTAAGAAATCACAGTTTAATTTAGGTATGGTTTATGGTTAAACAACCACATTGAAACTTTGGGTAGTTAACTGAAAAAACATCAAATAACCTTCAAAATATCCCAAAACACTGATAAAAATTGTAAAAATGCCATACTATTGAAGTAATAGTAAAACTGTATTCGGTATAGAATTAAAAGTAGACATTTTCAAGCGCACTAAACTAAAAAAGTCCTACATTTACGAATGCCAAAAAAACAAAATCTATTTTTGATTTCTATTAGATTGGTGCATTTGCAAGTTAAAAATTAATTTCACAGCATCTTTATGGAGTATTTTCTTGGTCATAGGCAACTACAGCATTTTAATTTGTTCCTATAGTATTTTAGACGACTGACTTGGGTATGTTGCCAAATGGCAACACGAAGCATTTAAGAATTAAGCGTTAACTTCAATAAAAGTTCGCTAGTTTACCGATGTGTACAGCTTTTATCCTGTAAAAGTTTGGCTGTTGGTCATTGCTTTCCTCTCTCGTGGCAAATTTTTTACTGGAGTCTCAGGGCCTGAATGATTGCTCGACACACTTGAGGTGGTGGGTTCGACTCCTCCCTTCGTTTCGGGTGTACTTTCCTTTCTGCGATGCTTTTTTACTTCCTTTTACAAAAAAGGAAGTATTGTATTCGCGAAAAATTTTTCACTCAAAATTCGACCTTGATTTCCATGTTGCTCACCCCCGAAAGAATGGTGAGGTTTTTTTTCGACCCGACCACACGTACATATAAACCTAAGAACGTATAGACGCACGAAATATCCATTTTGAAGTTTCCCGAGTTTATTACAACGCGTTTTCTCGTGACGTCTGTATGTCTGTCGCATAACTCAAGAACGGTATGGCCTAGAAAGTTGAAATTTGTTACATATTTACCTAAGAACATATAGATGCCCGAAATATCCATTTTGACGATTCCCGAGTTAATTACAACGATTTTTCTCTTGATGTCTGTATGTACGTATGCGTATGTATGTCGCATAACTCAGGAACGGTATGTCCTAGAAAGTTGAAGTTCGGTGCGTAGACTCCTAGTGGGGTCTAGTTGTGCACTCCCCTTTTGGTGTCATTCGGGTGTTTCTGAATGGGTCTTTTGCCCCTTTTTGGTGGGGGGGGGGGGGAGAGTCATTGTTAATTTCGATGCAAACTCAAGTGGTAATATAATTTGGCGGACACTTGGCGATATATCGCCAGTCTTTTGGTCGCCAAGTTTTGTCGCCAACTAGGCGAAAAATTTGGCGATTTTTTTTTAAATCTGGTTTCAATTTGGCCACTGTTGAGGATATTTAAAGAGTTAACTATCGAATCACATTAAATTTGCAATAATGATGAAATAACATTAAATTGATGTAAGTCATGTGATGCAAAAATCAGCTCGCTTTTCTCTGCATTGTTCGCATGTGTTCTGTATCATATTAACTGAAAATATAAGATGTTCGTTAAAGAACTACGGGGCTTTGAAGCAAGAATTTTTAATACAATCAAAAACATGGGTAAAGATTTTATATATGTACTTAAATTCTCATTTATCAATATTTTATGGCTACAATGGAGTAAGAAAATCATTTCTTTTAATTTTGAAGATATAGTTCTGAAATTTTTATGAGTTATAGACCTTTATGAAGGGAACTAATATTGGCAGTTTGATATAAGTAGTTTTGTTGAAAAACTTCTGAATAGTTTTTTAAAATACAGTGAATATTATATTTTTTAATCGTAACTATTTGAAAGACAAAAATCACTCCATGAGCAACAATTTTTTTGTTTACTTCATTTTTTCTATTTTTCTAGATGCATATTTCATATTTAAAGAAAACTTGGGGAGCAAAAATTCACTAACCACTACATTTTGTTACATACTGGTTTGGTCAAAATTTCGGATTTTTCTGAAAGAAGTCGATAAAATTTGGATTTAAGCCTGATTAAACGAGCTGATGTGTGCATCACATGACTTCCTTTTACTCCAATTTAATGTCATTTCCCCATTATTGGCAATTTTAATGTGATTCAATTGTTTACTCTCTAAATATCACCAACAGTGGTCAAATTGAAACAGATTCAAAAAAAAAAAAAAAAAAAAATATCCGTCAAATTTGTCGCCAAGTTGGCGACAAAACTTGGCGACCAAAAGACTGGTAATATATCGACAAGTGCCCGTCAAATAATAACACCATTTGAGTTTACATCAAAATTAACAATGATTTCCCCCCCAAAAAGGGGGCAAAAGACCCCTTTAGAAACACACGAATGCAACCAAAAGGAGAGGTGCACAACTAGACCCCACTAGGAGTCTACGTACCAAATTTCAACTTTCTAGGACTTACCGTTCTTGAGTTATGCGGCATACATATACGTAGATACAGACGTCACGAGAAAATTCGTTGTAATTAACTCGGGAATCGTCATTGTGGATATTTCGCGTGTCTATACGTTCTTAGGCACTTATCCACGTGTGGTCGAGTCGAAAAAAAAAACTCAATATTCATTCGGGGGTGAGTAAAATGGAAAATAAGGTCGATTTTTTTGAGTGAAAATTTTTTCGGGAATACAATACTTCCGTTTTTCTAAAAGGAAGTAAAAAAATGATGGTTTTGAAAATTTGCTCCCTAATGTGTCTCAATTTGTATCTCATTATCAATCTGAAAAAAACTCAAAGTAATTGAACAAATCCTGATTTGCAGGGAGAATTTGAAAGATACACATGAATTGAAATTTTACGATTACGAGATATTTGTATTTAAATGAAACATTCGTTCACAAAATGTATAATATGGCACTGATAGAACAGCTTATAACTTCAGTAAAAATAGTCCAAATTGAAAAAAAAATTTTTGCTATGAATTGCCCAAAGTTTAAAGATTAATAGTATAAGGGAAAAAATTTTGGTCGATTTTTCGCATTTTAAGACTCTATTGTAACCTTAAATATTTCGTAGATTTTAATGTATGACCAGTTTGTGGCACGGTATTCGTCCAATTGACTCAAACCCTTTCCTCCTCATAGCCTGCATGTCCAGTGTTGCTTGTCACTCAGGGGATTATCCTTTACCAGAGATATTTTACATCCTGAATTCCCACGGTACACGTCCAATTGACTCAAACCCTTTCCTCGTCATAGCCTGCATGTCCAGTGTTGCTTGTCACTTAGGGGATTATCCTTGACCAGAGATATTTTACATCCTGAATTCCCACGGTACACGTCCAATTGACTCAAACCCTTTCCTCGTCATAGCCTGCATGTCCAGTGTTGCTTGTCACTCAGGGGATTATCCTTGACCAGAGATATTTTACATCCTGAATTCCCACGGTACACGTCCAATTGACTCAAACCCTTTCCTCGTCATAGCCTGCATGTTCAGGGTTGCTTGTCACTCAGGGGATTATCCTTTACCAGAGATATTTTACATCCTGAATTCCCACGGTACACGTCCAATTGACTCAAACCCTTTCCTCGTCATAGCCTGCATGTCCAGTGTTGCTTGTCACTCAGGGGATTATCCTTGACCAGAGATATTTTACATCCTGAATTCCCACGGTACACGTCCAATTGACTCAAACCCTTTCCTCGTCATAGCCTGCATGTTCAGGGTTGCTTGTCACTCAGGGGATTATCCTTTACCAGAGATATTTTACATCCTGAATTCCCACGGTACACGTCCAATTGACTCAAACCCTTTCCTCGTCATAGCCTGCATGTCCAGTGTTGCTTGTCACTCAGGGGATTATCCTTTACCAGAGATATTTTACATCCTGAATTTTCGTATCGTAAACATTATTTTTGATATTCATCCAGAAAAAATTCTTATGTTGGCAAATAAGGCCTTCTTTGACGTTAAGAAGTAGGCCCTAAGCTTCCAAAATACTTGATGCTGGATCGAGCATCCAATGCTTCTTCTCTACCAGCTATTGAAAGAATTAACTGAAACATATGTATGAAATGTGACGGACGACTGATTTCTTCACACTTAACTGACCTTGCCTATCTCATATCGTTAACTTAGTATGATTCTTTAAAACGCCGTAGTTCTAGAAACGTTGAGATTGTAGTCGTCATTAAATAAACCTAAGCAATAAGCTCCTAGAAGAAAGAAAAATCTTCATCAGCAAGTATTTTTCCTTGGTGTTGGGAAAAAAAGGCACCGTAATGAATCTTTACTTACTAATAATAAAGCTGAAAGTCTCACTGTCCGGAGGATGTCTGTAGGATGTCTGGATCTCTGACGCGCATAACGCCTAGACCGTTCGGCCGATTTTCATGAAATTTGGCACAAAGTTAGTTTGTAGCATGGGGGTGTGCACCTCTAAGCGGTTTTTCGAAAATTCGATGTGATTCTTTTTCTATTCCAATTTTAAGAACAAAAATATAAGATGGATGAGTAAATTGCGAAATTATCATAACGTGGAACCGCAACATGGGTACAAGCCAATTGGCAAGAAGATTCACCATACATTATTTGTAAATAAAAGGCGAACCAATTCTATTACGGGCAAAGCCGTGCGGGTACACTAATTTAAAATAAAATACCAGCATTTTTTTTGTCAATTTTCGTAATGTTTTCGCAAATTTTTCTGCATTTTTCAACTTATTGGTCATACTATGTTTTTTTTCCCCTTTCTTTCATCAAATCTTGATGTAAAAATAACAAGCTGGCAGGGCAGCAATACAGACAAATATGCGTTAGAAACTATGTTACCACTTGGAACGCAAGAGACTGCGTGACAAACCACCATACAGCACTAAAAACAGAACTAACTAGGCTTTCAAAGGAATGATGAGAAATGGGGGTTAAATCAAAGCACGTAGTAGCTTAGATAACGATAAGTTAAGTCAGGAAACACAAAAAATGGAATCAAAGATTACTGCACAGTAAGAGTTAGTTTGTCTTTTATTTCCTTTCCGGGGGGTTGAACACATGATTAAACGTTTTTGCCCATTTCGTATCGATTTGTTCTTCGCTTTAATAGAAAAGCAATGGTTTTTTTTTTTGTCGATATTTTTACTAAGTGATTTCATTTTTAATCGCTCCGTAGAAGTGTCAGGTAAACTAAAGGCAAGTACGGTATGTTTGCATCAATGAAGAAAATTCATTTAAAATAACTTTAAGATCTATCCTTAATCCTTCTCTTCCTTAAAAAAAAATAATTAAAAAATTATTTTGAATTTTGACATCTTGAATTCAAATTATGCTTTTCGCAATCACGAGTGTGTGTGTGGGGGGGGGGGGGGGTATGCGTGTTTGTGTGTGGGGGGTATGTGTGTGTAGGCATGTGTGTTTGTGTCTGTGCAGGCATGAATGTGTGGGTAGTTGTGGGTATGTGTTTGTGTGTGCGTGCGTCTGTGTGTAGTTGTGTATGTATGCGCGTGTGTATAGGACATGGATGCAACCTGGAGACGGCTTTCGCTAGAGGAGCAGCATCGTGAGGAGCCGGTCGACGGTGATGCTGCAGACGGTGGCGGTGGGAAAATAAAATCAAAGGACATCAAAACAGTCAAATGAGAACAATAAGCAATCGTGATTGCTCAAAAAAAAAACTCTTTTAGGCATTTCAGCGGTGATAAAGTCGAAAACAAGAAAAACCGTCTACGAAAGAAAAACTCACAGGGGCGGCACAACCCCCCCCCCCCCCCCCCCCCCCCCCCCCCCCCGAGCCTTCGGTTTTAATAGATATTGGCTGTCCTTCTGTCAGTTAATATCCATATGAGAACTGTTAATGCTCTTCGCTTCCACACCGCAGACCCGGGTTCGATTCCACGACTGGGAACGATCGACTAAGCGTTCTATTCTTTTAGTGCACTGTAAAAAAAAACTGTAAAATTTGAAGAAGTTATCCGTATTTTTTACAGAAAAAAACTGTTCGTAATAAAATACAGGATTTCTCTGTTTTTTTGAATCTGTAACCGGTTATAAGCGTTAACTGTTACCATTGCCTCACCGCGTACTTTGTTTTTCTTCGAATCTTCGAAATTTCGCCCGCGTGTTTGGATTTTGGTTCTCGTGCTCGAATTTTTGATCTTATATTTATTTATAAAAAGCGAGTAAGTCTTAAATCGTTTGCAACTTCCATTTCATTGCATCCTAATCAATATTTTATTATTATGTTTTTTTTTTTGTCATCTGTTACAGAGGCATATTCGGAAATTTACCTTTGTATACATGTATTTCGTAGTAGTATAGTAAATATTGAAATGTATTTATGAAAGTATAGTTTCATTTTTTAATCTTCGTAAAATAATAAATCAGCTTGAATAAATAATAAAAATACGGAAGATTTCTGTAAAATAAACGGAAGAAAACTGGCGTCCTGGCTGACAGTTTTCTTCCGTAAATTTTACGGATTTTTTTACAGTGTGGGTTGTTAAAACGAGCAACAGGCGTGCTTGGGAACTTAACAATGGGGGTTACACGTTCGGCCGACCACCTAGCGAAACATCTGCCTTGCACCCCAAAGCCCCCCGTCACAAAAATTGATATGATCAGAATAGGCCTTGGCCTTCATGAACTGTTGCTCTGCTGGGTTTATGATCAAATCCTCACCTCTAGGTAGTACATTCTGGCTGCGTCAGTGTGTGGCGCGAAGTTCAAAATCGTCTAAATCTTCTCAGAATTACAAAGGTGTACACATAGAAGTGTATTACTGCTGTCAAAACGCTTTGTTAGTTATGGATCAAAATTAAAACAATGATGTTAAATCTGTAGCAGTTAATAAACACCTTGAATATGTTTTGCGGCAGAGTGGAGTGATGAGCATTTTGAAAACTACATTTTTTCGTCCTATTTCACATAATAGGTTTATTTCCAATTGTATTTTAATGTAAAACACTTAACGTCACCACTTTTTTGTCCCACGGACCGGAAGAAAGATGAAAAAATTTCACGGACTTTCTTCAACGTGGTCCCGTGAGAACTTAACTAGGTGCTAAAGAACTGTCGCATGAGTTTTGTTGCAAGATTTTTATCATGATATACTTGCAGTATTCTTTAAATGTAAAGTTATGTAATTATTATAATTTTTTTTGTAATAGAAAAATCACCGAAATTTTTGAAATGTTATCACAAAAGAAACTTTAAAATATCGTACCATGGGCATATCCAGATGGAGGCAAGGGCACATCCCATCCAAAATAGAAAATATTTCAAAGTAAACCAAAAATCCATATGAGGCAGTGAGAAGCAAAGTGATACACAAGTGGACTATATTTTAAGTTTCAAATAAAACGCGTTTTAAGATCAGATCCTATGTAGACTTTCATTGAATTTTTTTTCTAAATCATGCTTTACAGCAGCACCTACCAGGGCTACTAGTATCATCTCTGGCCCCAAGACAGAGGAGAGATTCACCTACCATTTGTACGGGTTATCACCAAATTTTTAATTTTGCCACTTGCATCCCTTTGCTTCTCACTACCTCATATGTGTTCGTTTAAAAAAAGATTACTAGACGGTTGCTTCAATTTCTTAACTTATCGACGAATTCGGCTCTGAAACTTGGCTTCTAATTTGAAAAATGTATTCTTTGGGATCAAATTGAAAAGGGAACGTAATTGGTATTAAGCTGTAAGCCTTAAGGCAGACCTGCGTCTGGAGAAGTGCAAAGTCACAAGTCACGTAATAATAAGCAACTATCGTTTGGTGCGTAAAAGTGTGCCCTTCGCTTCGTATGGGATGGGAAGGCACCAAAAGTGATGCGATTGATGAAAACTATGGTTCTACAGCAGTTAGTTTTACGAAGTTTAAATAATTGTGGACATTTAGCAAAAGATCTCCACAAACTTCATGACTTTATAATAATTTTCTATCATTTTTCTTTTCTTATTTGGGAGTCGTGCTTGGCCTTTGCTCAAGAACGGCAAATTTTAAACAAATACGATGTCTTCGATTTATGTACTGCTGTATCCAATTTAATGACATTAACGTTGGTCATTGTATCACTGTACTTGATTCATTACAGCAGGGAGTGAACGCTAATTGGTTTCACCAAGTCACAGTCTCAGTAAAAGTTTTTATATCACTTCGCTAATTTTACTTCTCACTTAAAGAGACATTCAAAAACTAGAGCCGCGTAACGTAATGCGAGTCATCCTGTGTTTCATCCAAGTTTCTGTCGCCTCTTTGCCAAATATTGCAGATTGCTCAGCTAATTCATCCAACATATTTTTCAAGGCACCACCCACATTTATAATATCCGAGTCGATCTAATGATTTGCGTGTTCCACCTTCCATTTTGAGCTGGACACGCCCTTGTATCGTGCCAGTAGTTATTCTTGTTATTGTTACTACTGAATATGGACATTTTTTTTTAACGTGGACGGGTAAAAGTCTCCGAGGACTAGTTTTTTTTCACGGACCGTTGCTGGTCTTCTAGACCAACGGTTGAGAATCCTGGACCTAAGGGATATATGCCTTCCAGGACGAAGTCGCGTTTCTCAAATCAAATGCTACGACTAAGACAAACTCTATATGTATTCAGTGCAAAGTCTTCCGTGTAAAACCGTGTCAACGTTTCGGATGATTCCTTCCCTCCAAAAATGTTGCAGTTTTTCAGAAATATTGATCTTGCGGTGTGATTCACGGTTCAGTAACAAATATTTTTATCATTTACTAAACTAGAAATCAACCAAAATATTTTCCGAACCGTATTAAAAAGTCTCCTTGTGAAATGAAAAATACCCCCGTAACACGGAGTTAAAAACTAGAGGTTAACCAATTTAATTCTTCCATTCATTACAGTAAAACATCTGTCTTTATTTTATATGTTTCAGGAAGTTTGTGTTTGCCCCACTATGCAGAGGTGTCAGCGCTAAAAGGTCTTCGTCAAAAATTAACAAAGACGAGTTGAAGTAAGTAGTTTCTCTCTCATATAAATCAGCTTAATGTAAAGTTTCAATGCAGATCAAGTAGATAGTATGGAAAATAACCGGCTAATATGTAGAATTCTTAGCGGTTATGTTACTTTATAACCAGTTATAAGTGTTGAAAAGCTCATATAATTGCAATTATGTAAGTTTACTTATTTACAGTCCCTGCACTGTTAAAAATTTTCCGGAAAATTTACGGTAATTGTTACTGGCATCCATGTTGCCAGTAACTATTACCGTAAAAATCAAATGTTACTGTAAAATTTTACGCTATCCTCGGTAGGCCGCAGCAAGCAATTGGCGCTGGGATCGCTTATTTCTCCGGTATAAATTACCGTAAAAATCAGCTATGCGTTAGTCCGCCATTTTACAGTAACAATTACCAGAAAATCTTCCTGAATTTTTAACAGTGTGGCCAAATTATTAGACGCACCATAAGATTTTATGGAAAACGTTAATTATCAGGTAATACTGTACAGCTATATGGTTTTTTACGATAGACAATGTATTTTCATAGTATTCACCACGTAAGTACCTACAGGTGACACCAATTAAATATCGAAATTATAGGGAAAAGACGTATTCATTAAAGCTTGAAGAAAATGTCATGAAAAGTTAATATTTTGTTGAGCCACCTTTAGCCGCTATGAGAGCTTTAATTCTGTGCGGCATGCTATCAATGCCGCTTGATACCATTTATAAGAAGCTATGTAGCTCAACTAACAAAAATCAAGCACTTGCTCCTGTGAACTATTCGAGTTCCGTTGTCTTACCCTTTTTTCCTAAAATTAGTCTACAAATTGCCAAAATCTTTAAAAAGTTTCATTTTTCCGTCACTTTTTCTCCTGTTAATAAATTAAAATTTTCACAGCTTAAACACCCTGTTCAGAACCTTGACAAATGGGGCATAGTGTTTCCTTGCCAGTGCAAATTGGCCTACATTGGGCAGACTCGACGATCCCTCAAATTCCTGATGAAAGAACACGAAAATTACGTCAAAAAATAGGATCTCAAACGCTCCTCTATTGCTCAACATTGTTGGTCTTGCGGTCATAATTTTATTTTTTCTTCCGCCAAAGTTATTCACGAGTGTTCGTCCATTCATGATTTAGATTTTTGGGAGTCATATTACATATGGAAAAATACTAATTTAATCGTCAATGATTTGTCTAGCACTCCCCCTTTTCCTAATGTTTGGAAGTCTGTTATTTGATTTATTTTTTGTCCGTGACGTTTTTCTCCTGAGTGCAACTGTCCTCTGTATTTCTGACGTAACCTTGACGTCATCGTTTCCAGTACTGCTCTCATATCTTTGTACAACTCGTCTCTCATTCCATTGTTCGCCTCGACTGTGTTTTAGTCGGGTTGAACCTGTCTTCGTTTTTAATGCACTGATGATGGCACTTGTATTTTAGAGTGCCGAAACAGCTGTTTGCTGGTTTTTTAACCTTTTTTCATTCTCAATTTGTACTTTATATACGTTGTCATATTTTATTCACTATGCAGTACAAAGTTTTCGACTACTTTTTATGTATTCATGCTATCACTGTCTCATGCATTTGAAGATGATGATTCCACACATGAATGATATTTTCAATAAGTTAATTTTTGTTTGTAATCCCATCTTTAGCCACTTCTCTTTTTATCAGCTCCCACACGTTTTCAGTTCTAAGTTTAACCGTCCTAGCGGCAAGACCGAGTAAACTCGTGAGAGTCAACGGGAGTTTAACATTAAGTGGAAGTGGTACTGCCGTTTGAAGATTTAAATGTAACAATATTGCATATGAACTCGTCGAAAACATTGTTTTTCTTAAAAAACAATGGTGCGTCTAATAAATTGGGCAGGGACTGTATTTATAACTTTGACCGCACTATACAAATATACAAAAAAAAAAAAAATATTGCATTTTTAACTTAGTTTATATGAAATCAGCGAACTAAAGTTTGTTTCCCTTAGCTAAAATTAAAATCGGTTTTTAAATTTACCGATTTATTAAAAAAAACGAGCTGATGTGTGCATCACATGACTTCCTTTTACTCCAATTTAATGTCATTTCCCCATTATTGGCAATTTTAATGTGATTCAATTGTTTACTCTCTAAATATCACCAACAGTGGCCAAATTGAAACCAAATTTAGAATTTAAAAAAAAACATCGGCAAATTTGTCGCCAAGTTGGCGACAAAACTTGGCGACCAAAAGACTGGCGATGCATCGCCAAGTGTCCGACAAATTATAACACCACTTGAGTTTAAATCGAAATTAACAATGATTTGCCCCCAAAAAGGGGCAAAAGACCCCCTTAGGAACATCCGAATGCAACCAAAACGGAAGGTGCACAACTAGGCCCCACTAGGAGTCTTCGTACCAAGTTTCAACTTTCTAGGACATACCGTTTTTGAGTTATGCGAGATACATACACACATACGCACATACATACGTACATACAGACGTCACGAGAAAATTCGTTGTAATTAACTCGGGGGTCGTCAAAATGGACATTTCGGGTGTCTGTAGGTTCCTAGGCATATATCCACGTGTGGTTGGGTCGAAAAAAAAACTCAACATTCATTCGGGGGGTGAGAAAAATGGAAATTAAGCCGATTTTGGAGTGAAATTTTTTTCGCGAATACAATACTTCCTTTTTTTGTAAAAGGAAGTAAAAAAGATCAGAAAACAAGCGTCGGAAAAATAAGGAGTTACGAGGGCTGTAATACAATTTTCAAGCGGAAATTTTCGAGCTATGAAATAGTTGCTATGCAAATTTATAATCCTACATAAAAGGTACAAAATATAAATCGCGCTTCCACCGTACAAAATTGTAAGATTTCACGTTCAACCAAGTCAGTTGCTTTAGTTAGTATCTATGGAAGCAACTATTTAACATTTTTGTCTTAAATACTTTCCTGTAGAGATGAGCAACGTCGTTCTTTTTTATGATTTTTTTAAAGGATTGTTCATGAGTCTCGGGACGGGTCATGAGTTTGACCCGTACACTGAACTCGTCCGTTTGAATGACGTCGTTCATTTAAAAAAATTGCAGGTTATATCTCTAAGAAACTTACTCATGTACATTAAAAATGTTTCATTGATATTATATTCCTGTAAAAATAGTTTATATACTTTTAAGGAACAGCGACTCTTAACGCTTGGAAAATAAACGAATAAAAGTTTAAGCAAGAAATATTTAATTAAGTTTATATGTATAAAGCAATTGTAGTTCCCTTTGTAAGCAGTTTTTGGTAACCGAGTGCTAAGACATGTTATTTCAAAAGTTGCAGGTTCAATTCCTGCATGGTATAAGATTAAATAGTTAAGTTTTACTTAATAAAAAATAAATAAACTGACATGACGTCAAACAATTTGTAAAATTGATTTTAAAAATAAAAAATTAAAAAATCTATGAATATCGTCATATAAAAATTTTAAGAGGAAAAATAGAGCCAAAAAAAGGGGGGGGGGGGTTGAATGTGTGAAATAAAAATAATGTCCAAAGATATGTAAAAAATAATAAATCAAGAAATTAAATGAGACAAAACAATGTAAAAAAAAATATCATCGTTCAAAAGAACGGCCATTCATTTTTTAAGAGATCATACTGCACCGTTCATTTTAAGTAGTATGTCTTTTAGATACATTCGTTCATGAACGACACAGCCTTAATTTATAGGGACAGTATCAATATTAGACATCTTTATTTTTAAAATTAAATATAGTGACTTGGCAATCGCATGCCAACATTATAACATCTACCTAATAACAGTGACCTGAGCGCTTTTTTGAGATTGTGAGTGCTAGTGCTCTCTACTGGAAATTTTTCAAAATTCAAATTCGAAAAATGCAATTTTAGGTTCTCTTTGGTCAAGGGGTGTCATCATCATGTTTCTGGGAGGAATTTAAGCCCCTTAGTTCCCTTCGTGGGTGCGCTACTGAATGAGACAACCACCACATGTGGCGAACGGGGGTTGGCGAGCGAAGCGAACGGGGTTAGTTGGGGTACGATGCCATTAGTATTTAATATTCTACTTAAATGCTAGAAGTTTATAAAAGAAAACGGTACCGAGAAATTTTTGATTAAAAATACATAAATGTTTCTCATTATAGTACGTAAGTTTTCAATAACTTCTCACAAAGCATTTCGGTTAGATTTCATGAAAAAATAACGTGTATTGTTTTGCATTATATATATTTTCTCTGCATAGTTTCTGAATCACCATATATTTTCCTCGGTAGATCATCAATTAGTGGATATATCTACTGATGTAGGGTCATCCCATAAAACAGTGCACTGTTAAAAATTCAGGAAGATTTTCTGGTAA
Source organism: Uloborus diversus (assembly GCF_026930045.1). Taxonomy (NCBI): domain Eukaryota; kingdom Metazoa; phylum Arthropoda; class Arachnida; order Araneae; family Uloboridae; genus Uloborus; species Uloborus diversus. The sequence goes on along the minus strand of NC_072733.1, from coordinate 213,614,222 downwards.
TTGTTACTGTAAAATGGCGGACTAACGCATAGCTGATTTTTACGGTAATTTATACCGGAGAAATAAGCGATCCCAGCGCCAATTGGTTGCTGTGGTCTACCGAGGATACCGTAAAATTTTACAGTAACATTTGATTTTTACGGTAATAGTTACTCGCAACATGGATGCCAGTAACAATTACCGTAAATTTTCCGGAAAATTTTTAACAGTGTGGCCATTTAGATCTGCACGTAACAGCTTATATATTTCATCATAAAGTAATATTATTTAATAGTCATGAACTAATTATTTTGCTAAAGAAATCATACATACATGCATCTGTGATTTCGAAAGCAACAAAGTTTACTCATTAGTTTCATAGATTATATTTTCAAGTTAAATATAGTAGCGGTCACGTGCAGGAAAAAATGGAACGAAATGGCCCTGTACCGAAGAATTAAAAACAATCAGTTATGGAATCTAAAACAGAAGAAATAAATAAGTATTCCTATGTAAATGTTAATAAATAAATATTTGTATAAAAATATTTATTTACTTTGTGTATGCCAGCACAGAAAAACAGCATCGTTTAGGCAGCATCTCATCACTGTTTTTATGAGGCACGGAAATGCCAGAAATCTTTACTAATAATGAAGCTCAAAGTCTGTAAGTTTGGATGTCTGGATCTCTGTGACGCGCACAGCGACTAAGCCGTTCGGCCGATTTTCATGAAATTTGGTATAAATTTAGTTTCTAGCATGGGGTGTGCACCTCGAAGCGATTTTTCGAAAATTCTTCTTTGTTCTTTTTATATTCTAATTTTCAGAACATTTTACCGAGCAAATTATCACAGCGTGGAAGCGCAAATTATGAAATTATCATAACGTGGAACCGTAACATGGGCGAGCAAGTGAACATAGCAAATCGGCGAGAAATTCATCATACATTATTTGTAAATATATTGGTGAACCAAATGACCTTTTAATTTTCTACTACGGGCAAAGCCGTACGGGTACCACTAGTTTAGAATAAAATTAAAAAATGAGCGAATTTGTCGTCGGCACCATGCTAAGCTAACGAATGTGAAATTGACACTTTTCAGGAGAGTCAAAACAAACATTTTTTTTTCACCTGACGCGTTAGGTATTTTCAATGTTTTAATTACTTCCTTTTACAAAAAAAAAAAAAAAGTATTGTATTCGAAAAAAAATTTTCAGTCAAAACTCGACCTTAATTTCCATTTTACTCACCCCCGAATGAATATTGAGTGTCTTTTTTCGACTCGACCACACGTGGATAAGTGCCTAAGAACGTATAGACACGCGAAATATCCATAATGACGATTCCCGAATAAATTACAACGAATTTTCTCGTGACGTCTGTATGTAGGTATGCATGTATGTGCGTATGTATGTCGCTTAACTCAAGAATGGTAAGACCTAGAAAGTTAAAATTTGGTACGTAGACTCCTAGTGGGGTCTAGTTGTTCACCTCTCCTTTTGGTTGCATTCGGATGTTCCGAAAGGGGTCTTTTGCCCCATTTTAGGGGGAAATCATTGTTAATTTGGGTTTAAACTCAAGTGATGTTATAATTTGTCGGACACTTGGCGATAGATCGCCAGTCTTTTGGTCGCCAAGTTTTGTCGCCAACTTGGCCACAAATTTGGGCGATTAAATAAAAATTCTTTTTTTAATCTGGTTTCAGATTGGCCACTGTTGGTGATATTTAGAGAGTAAACAATTGAATCACGTTAAAATTGCCAATAATGGGGAAATGACATTAAATTGGAGTAAAAGGAAGTCATGTGATGCACACATCAGCTCGTTTTTGTAGATAACTTTAAGTGTAAAACTATCGTTTGAAGTAGTTCTAACCAGTAGGTAGCCTTTGAAGTAACTATAACTACAGCAAACCATCGAATTTGAAAACCGCGATTCGCGATTTTTCGCATTTGTTTAGCATGCTGCCGACGATATTTCTAGACTTTCACTCACCAGATAACTTAGGAAAATAATACCTTCTTCTAGTTCTTTGTGAGCTACTAACATTTTAAAATGTAACGGAACGTTAATTATATGATTTTTCTTAGTTAACTTATAAATCAGACAATTCTTTTCTGATATCATTATTTCACTGATGCACAGCATATATCACCCCAAAAAAAAGTTTTTCCCCCCCAAAACATAAAACTTTTTGTGCATCACATGACTTCCTTTTACTTCAATTTAATGTCATTTCCCCGTTACTGGCAATTTTAATGTGATTAAAATGGTTTACTCTCTAAATATCACCAACAATGGCCAAATTGAAACAGATTTAAAAAAAAAAAAATCGCCGAATTTGTCGCCAAGTTTCCGACAAAACTTGGCGACCAAAAGACTGGCGATATAACGCCAAGTGTCCGACAAATTGTATCACTACTTGAGTTTACATCGAAATTAACAACGATTTCCCCCCAAAAAGGGGCAAAAGACCCCCTTAGGAACATCCAAATGCAACCAAAAGAGAAGTTGCACAACTAGACCGCACTAGGAGTCTACGTACCAAATTTCAACTTTCTAGGACATACCGTTTTTGAGTTATGCGAGATACATACACACATACATACCTACATACGAACGTCACAAGAAAATTCGCTGTAATTAACTCGGGAGTCATCATTACGGATATTTCGCGTGTCGATACGTTCTTAGGCACTTATCCACGTGTTGTCGAGTCGAAAAAAAAAACTCAATATTCATTCGGGGGTGAGTAAAATGAAAATTAAGGTCGATTTTTGAGTGAAAATTTTTTCCGAATACAATACTTCCTTTTTTATAAAAGGATGTAAAAACAACAACTTCTAACAGTCATAAAAAATCTGTGTGAAGGAACAGAAAAATAGTTGTGTTGCGGTGCATTATTCCTTCAATTAGTAGAGTAGACTTCCTAATAGCCCAATTCCTTTTTTCGACATCTTTCCCAGTAGCTAATCAGAATTGAAACTATTCAAATAGGAGTGTCTTGAAGTCGCCCAAAAATTAGGATTTTGGAGAGGTTGAAACTACGGTTCGTATAATATTGCGAAGTATTCAGTATTTCGAAAGTTCAGCAAAATAGTATCTCTTTGTATGAGTTTGCTCTTTCGAAAACATGAATTCGATCGAAGAGAATGTTGTCATATTCGTTTCGCATTCAGCGTGCTCAGCTTTTGACACTTATTTAAATATTTTATTGATGTTTGTTCCTGTGAAACGAATGAAACTTAGGATTGAAATCAGTAAAACTGGGTGGGAAGTTGAGAAACTAAAACATGAAAAATGATTCCTTTTTAAAAAATTTGATAGTGACAGGTGTTTTTTTTAAAAAAGCGCAGTACATAAAGACTAAAGCTAAGATGACAATGATAATGAAAACAAAAACGTAAAATAAAAGAGCTGATATGTGCATCATATGACTTCCTTTTACTCCAATTTAATGTCATTTCCCCATTATTGGCAATTTTAATGTGATTCAATTGTTTACTCTCTAAATATCACCAACAGTGGACAAATTGAAATCTGATTTTAAAAAAAAAATCGACAAATTTGTCGCCAAGTTGGCGATAAAACTTGGCGGCCAAAAGACTGGCGATATATCGCCTAGTGTCCGACAAATTATAACACAACTTGAGTTTACATCGAAATTAACAATGATTTCCCCCAAAAAGGAGGCAAAAGACCCCCTTAGGAACATCCGAATGCAACCAAAAGGGGAGGTGCAAAACTAGACCCCACTAGGAGTCTACGTACCAAATTTCAACTTTCTAGGACATACCGTTTTTGAGTTATGCGATATACATACACACATACCGCACATACATACAGAAAATTCACTAGAAAATTCGTTGTAATTAACTCGGGAATCATCATTATGGATATTTCGCATGTCTATACGTTCTTAGGCATATATCCACGTGTGATCGGGTCGAAAAAAAATACTCAACATTCATTCGGGGGTGAGAAAAATGGAAATTATGGCCTATTTTTGAGTGAAAATGTTTTCGCAAAAACAATATTTCCTTTTTTGTAATAGGAAGTAAAAAGAGGCAATATAGTTACAGAAGAAACCATTTGAAACAAGCTGTGGGGAAAAGCATAATAAGCTGTAAGTTACCGGCCTCAAGTCGGGGCTGCGGCAGAACTACAAGCATATACCGAAAGCTCGGTTACGACATCGCGAGACAGCAGATTCACCTTGTTATGGATTCAACAGTCTGGAATGGTCATAACCGAGGAGAAGGTAGACGTCCTCTCATTGAAGTTGAGATTACCTTCAAACTGGTAGCTAAAATTGCTTTGCACACCAGAGAGAGCTGACGAGCAACGGTGCTGCTCAACTCGTAAAATGAAGGTTAAAACTTCAGGCAAAAAGGTGTAAGTTACTGCCTTCAAGCCGGATTTCTCGTTGGTGTGCTAAATTAATTTTGGCTACCAGTTTGTAGGTCATTTCAGTTTCAATGAGAGGACATTTGCCTCCAACTCGAGTATGACAGTTTTAGACTGATGAGTTCAAAACGAGGACGAAATTGCAGTTTCAGGTTGCCGTAACAAGGCTGTCGGTAATACTTGGTGAAAAGTGTAATTCAATAAAATAAGATGAAACTACCCCCTTCTCGTTGTAAATAGTGCTCCATTAATGCTTCTTTGCGGTAGTAAAGGTTTGAAAACAGCTTGGAATACTAATAGTTCACGGTCCCCTTTTTTTCAACAAATGAGTTTCATTTGGCTTGTTTTCAATTAATAATTTGATGTAGTATGAGTCATACGTAAATCATAAAATTTATTGAATTTTAGCTGCTTAAAAACTTTTAGCTGTAGATAGTAAAACTAAACTAATAGTAAATAAACTCAATTTGAGCTAGGTTATATGGTCGGTTCAAAGCTGGAAACTTTACCGAATGATGTGATAAAGTACCAAAACTATATGGAAACAGTTCACTTAATACAAATACAAAAGTGACAACCAGCAACAGGCTCTGGGCCCAGCTAGACTGGTTCCTAGTCAATTTACAATCCCCAGTGAAGATCCAATGGCCCTCTTAAAACTATCTACTCCCTTGCTCATTACCACCTCTTCCTGTAAGTTGTTCCAAGGTTCCACTACCCTGCTAAAATAATAATTTTTCCTAATATCCATGTTAGCCTGAGATTTAAATAGCTTAAAACAATGACCCCTTGTCCTGTTTTCAGTGCTGAACTTCAGCCCGTAACATCTTTCATTTTAATAAATTTAAACATTTGAATCATTTCCCCTCGGTTTCTTCTTTGCTCAAGACTGTACATTTTTAGCCTTCTAAACCTGGAATCATAGTCTAAATGGGAAAGTCCATTTATTAGCCTTGTAGCCCGCCTTTGAACCCTTTCCAATACATTAATATCTTTCTTAGGATAAGGAGACCAAAACTGAACAGCATACTCCAAATGAGGTCTTACCAAACTTCTATATAAGGGCAGAAGAACTTCTTTAGATTTGTTTGAAATAGATCTACTGATAAACCCAAGCATCTTATTGGCTTTGATACTAGCTATGCTGCACTGTGTTGGCTAAACTTTAAATCCTGAATTATTAAGACTCCTAGATCAATAACTTTTTCTGCCTGACTGATGACTGAACCTTACAAATAATAACTTGTACACTTATTTCCATGTCCTAATAGCACTTGACATTTCCCACATTAGCCATACCCCATTTATCAGCTCAATCCGTAATATGATCTAGATCCTCTTGCAGCTGATTTGCTTGTTCTTCATTTTCTACAGTCCCCATAACTTTGACATCATCAGCAAAACAATTCATGTTCCCAGAAATATTTTTATAAATATATCGTTCATAAAAACAATGAACAAAACAGGCCCTAACACTGATTCTTGAGGAACCCCGCTTAAAACCTCACTCCAATTAGAATAATTTTCCCTTACAACTACCCTTTGGTTCTTTCCGGTCAGCTAGTTTTTTACTCAAATGAAAGTTTTCCCTCCTATTCCTATATCAGCTAATTTGCTAAGTAGAGCAACATGTGGTACCTTATCGAAAGCTTTTTGAAAATCAATGCAAACAACATCTACAGGCTTCTAATATGCTTTACAGAAAATTCTCAAGTGTTACATGTAGTTAATGCTCACTTGGTAAACGGCAACAGCAATCTGCAAGGTTTTAACTTGCAAATAACTTAACCAGTCAAGTTTTGAGTCGATTTTGCTTCGCGGACAGCCGCTGTAACACGATTGGATAAGACTACAGAGTAAGTATTACTCTTCTAGCACCAATAGGCTATTGGTTTTAGTCAGGTAACAAGCAAGTACTCCTCAAAATTTCTAATTATGCATTGCTTGTGTTTCTATCAAAGAGAACTTGTTATAAAAAGGATTTTTTTTAACTTCCTTTTACAAAAAAGGAAGTATTGTATTCGCGAAAAAAATTTCACTCAAAAATCGGCCTTAATTTCCATTTTGCTCACCCCGAAATGAATATTGAGTGTTTTTTTCGACCCGACCACACGTACATATGCACCTGAGAACGTATAGACACCCGAAATATCCATTTTGACGTTTCCCGAGTTAATTACAACAAGTTTTCTCGTGACGTCTGTATGTACGTATGGATGTCGCATAACTCAAGAACGGTATGTCCTAGAAAGTTGAAATTTGGTACGTAGACTCCTAGCGAGGTCTAGTTCGGCACTTTCTTTTTTGGTTTGCATTCGTATGCTCCAAAGGGGGTCTTTTGCCTCTTTTTGGGGGGGAATTCACTGTTAATTTCCATGCAAACTCAAGTGGTATTATAATTTGTCAGACACTTGGCGATATATCACCAGTCTTTTGGTCGCCAAGTTTTGTAGCTTTTTAAAATCAGTTTTCGAGAAAAGAGGAAAAAAAAAACAAAATATTGCTTCGTGAAAATCAGTTTGATTTCGGGATACACATTAAAATGTATGTTTTTCATTGTTATCATGTGGTAAATTTGTTAAAGTACAGTCGGATCCCGACTTACACGAAGGATGCGTTCCAAGACCCCTCGCGCAAGTCGGAATTTCGCGTTGTGGAACAACGTATGTTTAGAAATTTTTTATAAGCATACCTAATTATTTCAGACATGTGTTAACCCCCCTCAAATTGTCTCAAACCATTTCTTAACTATATATTACCGTATCTTTTATAAAGAACTGACTTTTTACTGTATTTTAGAAAAAGCGTTACTATTTAACATGATTACTGTTATAAAGCACAAAATCTATGATCAATAAGATACATGTACTTAAACTGTAGGGCACTTACATTAAGTACATTACTGCATTGTAATAGTACTGAACAGTAGATATCGTAATTTTAATTATAATTTTTAAAATTATGAAGATGATGGTTTGTGCAGTGTGGGAACACCCCTATTTCTGGCCTTGCTTCTATTTTCATGATGTTTGTATTTTGCTCAGACACTACTCTGCGAGCTTCACTATTAAGATGAAAGAGTTCGTTTGGGAGCCATTCTGTTTTATCAACGTTCGTACGTAGAATGGTAAAAAAAGAGAACACGTTAAGAATCGGAGCGGTTATTTCTATAAACTAAAGCAAAGCGTTGTTTAAACTAATACAGTGTGTGAACTTCCGCTTTCACTGATGTTAAATTAATGAAAGTCCATTCAAGAAATCAATACTTAGTGTCAGTGAAGCACATTCTAAAGCTCCGCCGCTCCTTTCCAAAAAATTTCATGTTGCAAGCGAGCAATTTGCGTCAGCAATAAAAAATTCATTACTCATGAAAAACTTGCGTTATAGCCATTTCGCGCAAGTCAGATCGCGTTGTAGCGGTGTCCGACTGTAGTCCATACAGTCAAAGTTTTTACTTCTTGTTACAAAAAAGGAAGTATTCTATTCGCGAAAAAAATTTCACTCAAAAATCGGGCTTAATTTCCATTTTTCTCACCCCCGAATGAATGGTTTTTTTTTCTTTTTCCACCCGACCACACGTGGATATATGCCTAGGAACGTACAGACACCCGAAATATCCATTTGACGACCCCCGAGTTAATTACAACGAATTTTCTCGTGACGTCCGTATGTACGTATGTACCTTGCATAACTCAAAAACGGTATGTCCTAGAAAGTTGAAATTTGGTACGTAGACTCCTAGTGGGGTCTAGTTGTGCACCTTCTCTTTTGGTTGCATTCGGATGTTTCTAAGGGTGTCTTTTGCCAACTTGGCGGCAAATTTGGCGATTTTTTAAAATTTGGTTTCATATTGGCCACTGTTGGTGATATTTAGAAAGTAAACAATTGAATCACATTAAAATTGCCAATAATGGGGAAACGATAGTAAATTGGAGTAAAAAGGAAGTCATGCGGTGCACACATCAGCTCAATTTTTTTTTTTTAATAGTTTAATCAAGCACTGCTCGAATCTTTTGTCTTTTCATAACTAGAGTTTGACCCCATACCATACTACTTATTTTCAAAAAGGGGATTTTAACTATTTAATTCACACCATTCCATATTTGATCGACATAAAATAACATGAAATTGAACAAAGTTTTCGTGCAAAAAAGCTTAATTTCTATCCGTCGGTTTCTCATTTAAGCTGATTAAGACAATCTTCAATTAGAGCATTTTCTTACCATATTCCTCTGAAGAAATCAGTTTATTTCAGCATTTTAAATGAAGGTTTCCTTGAATAATTGAAACTCGTGCTCTTTGTCGATCTAGCATTTGTTCATTCCAGCGCACATAGACACTGAACAAAAGATTCCCTTCGTTTTCCAAATCTTGAAAACAAACTTTTGTTATGAATTCTTTAACCACACGAAGTTTTCGAATTTTCTTTTTGAGCAGCTAAAAAGGAATTAAAGTTAGAAACAATTCTGATGACTTTTTATGTCGGTAGTTGAATGAATCCTTATTATACTAAGAAAAGATTAAGCACAAGGCAAATACATTCCGAGTTTGTTTTCCTTTTTTGAATCTCGTGTTTTTCTTTTGAAAGTGACTTAACAATGCTGCAATTTAAAACAAACGTGAAAGTTTCGCTTTTTTGTGTGTATTATTTGCTGCAGTAAACTGGCCCATTTTATTGACTAAACTATTTTGCATTGACAATTTCAATGATTTTTACAGACTTTCTTTCAACTATGGAAAAATGTAAGGGATATAAGCTGGAATTCAGTAAATTTATGGAAACTTACTGAAATAGTTATTAAGGGATTTTAAAGCTGGATTCATTTGAATAAGTAATGTTTCAGTAGAAACGTTATTTTTCGTCGACAACTTGTAAAACCATTAGAATTCAATATTATTACATTTATACAAACACAAATGTGATATTTTTAGAAATTTTCCTATAGAGGCTCAGAGCAAAGCTGTCAAACTAGACTTTCCTCACTTTATGGTTAGAAAATAAAATATGACATAGGGTAACGGAACCGCTCACAGACATGCTCAAGACATTGCTCTCACGTTAACTCAGTTTTCTGAGCCTTTTAATCTATTTCGACTTTTTAAACTATTTTTTTCTCATGCAACTACACTTCATCAGACGTTTGACTGCTTCTGGACACTCTGAATGAGTTAATTCCATTTTTATTTGCACAGTTTCGAAGAAAGATTCGACTCGAAATAACAGATACCGAAAAATCAGATGGAGATCATACACCGATCTGATGATACACAATAACAAACAGGATGAGGAAACGATGAGTAATAGACAAAATTCCCTTTTCCTCGACAAAATGAGCAAACTTTCTTTATTTTTAGATCTAAGGCCTCAATAAATTCAAATGAACAAGAAACACCAGCTGACCACGTGGTAGCTGTTCATAACCTTCCACCTCTGCCTTGTATAAATACCAGCTGGCTCATGAAATTCACTCTGATGACGATAGATGGTTGCACCGTATTCATGGGCCACAGGAACATCAGTTTTACCCGCGTAAAAAGCTTATTATTTAAATCCAAACTTATGACTATCTTCTACTGGACCCTTGTCCATTACTGGGCGGTCATTCCAAGCTCGCCAGCTCGCGAGATCGAGATTTTCGTTCACGTGATCGGTTGTGACGTAGAAATGTCGCAAAGTAGCATTTTAATCTACTCGAACGTAGCTTGCGAATAGGTTCGAGTAGATTAGAATACTACTTTGCGACATTTCTACGTCACAACCGATCACGTAAGCGAGAATCTCGATCTCGCAAGCTGACGAGCTTGGAATGACCGCTCCTGGAGACTTTACCATGGGACCAGTTGAGCTAAAAGGAAATATGGGGCATACAGACACGTACTGTATTACCGCATCTGTTGCAATTTTTGGAACTAAGCTTTGGGTGACTGAAGACTGAATGACATAGAGGACATTCTGAGACTTCCGTATGCATCCAAACAGATTTATAGGTACCATCATTGTTTGAAGATGACACTATGAAAAATGCTTTTAAAGCTTAGTGATGTTGCATTTTCCTTCCCGTCTGGTCGATAAATGCGAAGTAACTGGCTTCAACTAGTTTTAATTGTCATGTGAAAGGTTACTGAAAACATTTAGTTATAAATTTTACCCTCCCAGTCATTTTTGATGTGCAGGTTAGGTGTTTCCATCCAACCCATAAATCTCGTGCTCCTGGGTAAGTAGAAACAGCTGAGTTTTTCATTCTTCCATTTTTTGAAAATTAAATTTTGATACAAATGACACCTTTGTGAGTATTTCGCATAAATTTAGCGTACAGTTGAGTTTTTTGAATGATTTTTCTTTTTAAGTGATGTCAGATTACGCTTGGATGATTCAGCAGGTCGCATGCGACCAACGGGCCGGAGTTGGATTATTGTCGGAGTAAAATTTCTTAAGCTTCTAAGTTGATAGTGTATATCGTGATTATCTACCTACATCGACCTCATGGGGAAACAAATTAGAGTTTTTCATTTACTCCCTGGTCTCTGGGGCAAAAGAAAAAACGCTGGGGTAAAAGGAAATATGATTTCATTCGCCAATTGATTGTCATAAAGTTAAATTTTTCCAACCCAGTTGCTCTCAGAGAACGTCGTCTTGGACACAATGCCCAAAATTTTAGCTCTCAATGAATTCATCCAGAAGAAAAGGAAGTATCTAAACTTGAAACATTGTTTCCTTTTACCAAAACTGACCCAATATTTTTTGTTTACTTTAGTGTATCAATTGTTAAAATTTCTTAAGCTCCTAAGTTGATAGTGTATATCGTGATTATCTACCTACATCGACCTCATGGAGAAACAAATTCGGGTTTTTTATTTACTCCCTGGTCTCTGGAACAAAAGAAAACACGCTGGGGTAAAAGGAAACATGATTTCATTCGTCAATTGATTGTCATAAAGTTAAATTTTTCCAACCCAGTTGCTCTCAGAGAACGTCGTCTTGGACACAATGTCCAAAATTTTAGCTCTCAATTAATTCATCCAGAAGAAAAGGAAGTATCTAAACTTGAAACATTGTTTCCTTTTACCAAAACTGACCCAATATTTTTTGTTTACTTTAGTGTATCAATTGTTTGAATAAGTGCTATTGTCTTGAAAACATATTTTTAAATAAAAATTTGGCCCTTTTTTGTGTTGACGCTGTATTGTGATTTTTTCTTTAGAGATTTGAGTGATATGGACGCTTCCATGGACTGGCCTCCATCAGCTCAAGAAGAAAGTCGCAGAAATAGGATGCGATCGGTGAGTGATTAACTGCGATTCAAAAGTCAATGTGAATTTAGCCCTTCTTACAGATTTTTTTTGGGTCATTTTCAAACCGGACTAAATTCAAAGCAAAAGAGATGCAGTACGCATAGAAGTTTACTTTTATGATGCTCGAGACGACTGTTTCATTTTAAAACGAATATTGTTAATACGAAGGAAAATATGCTTACAGTAAAACAGCTTGCTGTGGTAAATTTACAATTTTTTGAATTAGATGCAAAATACTACTCAATGTCAGTAAACAAGAGCGTTTTTTGTTTTCATTACTGGTGATAAAAGGTAAGGACTAGTGTTAATTTTTTTTTCGAAGAGGACCAAAACCATTCGACTTATTTTGATAAAATCCGGATAATTAGTAGTTCGAAGTATGGGGAGAGAACGTTCAGCTGTTCGAAACTTTTTCTTGTAAAGTTCGATTTGGTTCTTTTGTCATTCTAATTTTAAGAAAACGCTTTTCATTATTAACTGTCTGTTATGAAGCCAAATTCTAGCATATTCTTATAATTTTATGCGATTTGAACGCTTGAATTTTTAAGCATATTCACTCAGAGTTTCCGAGTTAATAAGAAAGTGAAAAACAATTACTTTTGGCAAAGATAACAAATAGCTCACCTATAATGTAATAGCGATTTGTAAACTTCTTCCTACAGGAGAGACCATGTTATATATCTGCCGTTTGCCAACGTCATATTCATTTCTGAAGGTTTACTTAGTTTTAGGTTGGTGCATGTTTATTTTTGTGGTCTGTTTTCCAGTTTTGATGATTTTACTTAAAATCTAAGTATTACAATATTTCATTACTTTCCATCTTGTAAAATAATTTTTTTTTTTTTTTTTTTTTTTGCATGAAATAAATGAAACATGCATTTTTGTTTTGAAAAAAGTTACTAATACATATAAGGAAAAAAGGGTTAAGTGAATTATTTGAAAATCTGCTGGACTGTTAAACATCTAAAAAGTACTGCAATGCTTATAAAATAGAAGCGTCTCATGTGGTCGCTACAATTCACAACTTCTAAATTCTAAGCGAAGGTAACGCTGAGCCAAGAACCGGTGGCATAAAATTTTCGTGTGTATGTATTCGTATTTTTATTTCTGAAAAAAAATGTTTTATTCATTTTGAGGTTATCTTTCTGCAATGCTGTACCTAATACCATCCCTCCTGCAAATTTATCAGTAGTGCACCTCCTTATGCCTAGATGCGTAAATAATGGAGAAAATGAAGCATAGGAGCATTCATGGCCAAGCAGTGTAAGAACTTGTTTCGTATGAGGCAGGTCATGGGTTTGGATCCCATTGCTGCCCAAATTGTTATTTCCTTGTCTTTGTTATGTGAATTCCACTGTCTTTGTGACTTGTTCAATATGTGCCGTGTCACCGAGGAGCACGGTAAAATGACTCTATTAATAAAAGTAATTTTAAACAAAGGTAAAGTCTAGGTAAAGTTCGTATTCTCAAGAAATTAAATTTAAAAAATACTTTATTTAGTTGTTATACGTATTCTGTTCAATAAATACGCGAACTCGTGCCATCTAGCGGCCATGACGCGGACTAAGTGTCGGCGATAGTTGCCTGACACCCAATGAGCTGTCAGTGCTTGGCAGATCGCCAAACTGCGCGTAGGTTGCACGTTATGTTCGTTTCTGTTGTCCTTGTTCTTATTGTTCGTCGAAAATGGAAATTGATGAAATTACGGAAATTGACGAAATGTAGTTCTTAAGCGTCGTGTGCGACCAAATTTGACTCAAGGCGATGGATGGATCCTTCACCATGACAATGCACTAGCTATTTCAGCATTGATTGTTCGCCAATTTCTGGCAAAAAAAAATCAACCACCATCCTTGATCATCCTCCTTATTCGCCAGATCTCACACCTTGCGACTTTTTCCTATTTTCGAAACGCAAAAATGTGAGGAGGGGACATCACTGAGAAGATTTGGACTCAATAAAGCGAGAAACGACGAGAAAACTAAAGAGCCTAACTGCTAAGGACTTCCAAAGGGCTTTATAGAGTGGAAAAGAAGATGGTATAAGATGGTATGCATATCAACGAATGGAGAGTACTTTGAAGGGGACAATATCGGTGTGGACTAAATTTTGCAAAATAAATTTTTCATGGCCTCAGTTCACGTATTTATTCGACAAACTACGTACTATAGAAAATCCATCATTTGCAATGCATAATTTATTATAAACTTTTTAATTACAGAACCAACTTCTACAAGAAATTCTGGAGAAAGTCCATGATTACAACAATGCAAGAGACGAAGACAACTAAAAGATGAAACGAAAGACGAACTTTTAAATCTAAATTCAAATGTTTTGTTTATGTGTAAAACTTAAAGTTTTCTTTTAGAAGTTTTCCATTTAACATTATTCATCCATTATATCTCTTGTGCATTTGGTTCTTAAAAAGTATGGGTTTTTAGTTGGTAGGACTGGTAGAACTTTTTTTGGATACGAAAATGGATAATAAAATATTTTTTTAGTTGGAGTTCATGTTAAATGCTGTTATAAAATGTGGACTGTTTTAATTTAAAGAACAGAAAAAAGAAATTTAAGCTAAACAATGAAAAGAAAAATATCAAAGTCACTAATAAGATCAACAAAACTTATTCAGTGCTTTTCCAAAACGTTACTGTCCGTAATTATAACCTCTCTGCTTGTCAGTGTTATGAATTGGTCTAAGTTATTTAGAGTTACCACAGGGTTCAACTGTACATCTCTTCGTATTTTTCAGTATGTTTCACTTCCAAAGAAACTGTAGACATTTCAATGCCGCACTCTGTCGGCAACGAAGTAATTCTGTCAAGTTAAGATAATGAAAGTGTGAAGCGATAGAAAAAAAAAATATACTAAAAAAAAAAATAAATAAATAAATAAATAAATACGAAATTAACTTTTATATGCCCCCGGGATACCTAAAGTGATATTTTGTGAAATTGCAAGCATGAAGAGTTCGACATTTTTGATACCAACATTCACTGAGATATGAAACTGTGTTTTGTGACACATACCACTTAACACTCTTCTTTTCCAGATGCGATATAGCGACTTAAGAGTGAATAACCGTTTATACATTTCTCTTTTATACGTTTTAATCATTTATACGTTTTAAAAATTAGTCACTGCAGAGTCCAATACATATTAACGTCGACCTATTACACGCTTTTTTTTTATTTATACGCTTTTTTCATGCAGTCCCTTTAAAAACATATAAAAGGTGCTTCACGTATATGTATATATTTTTCTCCAATTCTAAGAGATTTTGTAGAGCGTTTTTACATAACGAAATGTAACATTTGCTGTTTTTCAATAGCAACGAAAGGGATATACTGTTTTTTGCTTCAATAACTACCATAATCTGTGCTTATTCCGGTAATGCGATATGTCCAAATCCCATCTTCTGTACTGTTCCTACTTACTTGGAATTCTAATATCTCCTTGAGTTTTTGCCGCGATATGTGTCAAAATTCTTTTTGTTGGTATTATTTTTCAATAGAGATTATTTCCTGAAATGCATTGTAGCTGACTTGGGGACCATATAAATAATTTTCCGTAATAATTGCACCGTTTCTGCAATTTGAAGTACGCATCTAGCACTAGCGGTTGCGAAAATAGGGATCTTGCATGTTGCATGCTAAACAGGCACACGCTGTATACCTATTAAAAGGTTATTATAATTGGTCTATCAATGCAATTTTAAGGCTAAAGTTCAGAAGTACTAGAAAAAATTCTAAAAACTAATAATTTCTGAGTTATATTTAATGCAATAAGCATTTTCAACAAGTTTTAAAAATTGTTTCTTTTATCAGTTTTAGAAACTATATTTTATCAATCTGCTTTTCCTTTTCCTTTTTATTTATTTTTTTGATTAAATGCATTCTGCAAGAAAGTTTACGTAAAATATCAGAGCGCAGTGAAAAATATTTTCTCGGATCAATTATTTTGGATCAGTTATCATTAATCAAGTGTAAAATATATCGACCAAGGAGTGATAAACAGACCACCCGTGCAATGATGCACTTTTCTCCCTTCTGTATTATAGCTTATGCGGATTAGAAAATAATTGATTTAGAACAAAAATCGATTAAGAATAGAAAATTAATCTTTTCTTTTCCCTGATTGTAGTGAGACTGTTAATTTGGATGACATACCTAATAAATTCAGTTGAAAGAAAAAGAATTATCCTGAATTGGAAAAACCTCATTCTTACTATTTTCATCTCTTACGATCCCCGATTGTATTAACAAAGGGGATAAGATTCGTTTCTTTTCGGTTAATTCAGATTTATAGAATCGTCAAAGATTTACGTTCCAAAGTTTTAACGACAAAAATCCTTCTACCTTAACCTAAGGAAATTTGTATTCCATTATTATTTAAAAATACAGGGTAAACGTAAGTGTTCATTTTGATCCGAAAAATACAAAGTTGTGTACATGAAATACACCGCCAGCTCTTTCATTCCATCCGAGGACTGCAGTTTCGTGCTTATTAGCACTCAATGGGCCGGCATAAGAAGTTACTGAGCTGGAGGTGGAAAACCTCTTAAGGAAGCCAAGAGCTCCAAACAGACTGGTAGCTAAGACAGAATTAGCACACACCAAACGAGTTATCGAAGCAATGATTCGGTTCAACTCGAAGATTGAATGCAAGGCATAGTATTTTTAGTAAGTTTGTGTTGAGTGCTAATAAGCACGAAACTGCAGTTCTCGGCTGGAATGACTGAACTGGCGGTGTATTTCATGTATGTCTGCCTTAGCCCTGGCTATAGGGCGGTAACTTACTAAATATGGCTTGTTTTTAAGTAAAACAGCTGATTTGCTAATATCCAAAATGCCAGGGCTAAGGCAGAAATACATGAAATATAGCCCTGGCTATAGGGCGGTAACTTACTAAAAAATACCATACCTTGCCTTCAATCTTCGAGTTGAACCGAACCATTGCTTCGATCACTCGTTTGGTGTGTGCTAATTCTGTATTAGCTACCAGTTTGTTTGGCACTCTAAGCTTTCTTAAGAGTTTTTCCACCTCCAGCTCAGCCATTTCCTACGCCGGGCTGATGAGTGCTAATAAGCACGAAACTGCAGTCCTCGGCTGGAATGACAGAGCTGGCGGTGTATTTCATATATTTCTGCTTCTCTTAAGATTTTTTAAAATGGTTGAACACTACAAGTAGCATTCCAGTTTCGTTCTAATATTTGGCATAGAATTTTTACACGATTTTTAATATTTAACATTAAAATTACTACAGCAGAACTTCAGTTAACCAAATCAATTGGGAGCGCCCCCCCCCTTCCCGTCCAGAATAAGAAATTCGGAACGTTTCTCCCAACTTGAAAACACCCCCCCCCCCCCCAAAAAAAAAGGGGAAAAAGTAAATTGCGTCACCCTCATACTGCCATGGGCCGGTAAATGGTCGAAATGAGTTTTCGAGATATTTGAAGAAACTCGTTTTGTATTCAATACTAACAGTTGGCAAATGTTGGGATTTGACAGTTTCTTTTTTTTCTTAAGGGGCTTTTGTCAGCGGAAACCAAATAAGTAAGCTTGTACAATAAAGCTAACGTACAAAAGATCACAAAAAATGAAAATTTGCAGTTACTACCTCTTACCTTCCCACTGCAGAATAGAAGTTAATACATATTGCAGTAAAATGACTATAATCAATACTCAGTTAAAGAAACATTCACCACTACTTTATAGTTCGATAAAATGGAGAAAAACTTAAGAGCAATGTTGTGTAAGGTTGATTATTAAAGAGATAAGTTATTTTTTAATATAACTTTACATGC
Organism: Uloborus diversus; assembly: GCF_026930045.1. Lineage (NCBI taxonomy): Eukaryota > Metazoa > Arthropoda > Arachnida > Araneae > Uloboridae > Uloborus > Uloborus diversus. Next base: position 213,596,736 of record NC_072733.1, on the reverse strand, counting down.
TATTGGATTAAGTTAGATATGACAAAAGATTTAACAAAATAAAAAGCAAAACATTACAAAGTTAAATCTCGCAAATTCGAGAACTGCAGACACATGTTTCGGGCTTACAAGGAACTTCTTTCAATGCAAGAGTTTATGGAGGAAAGAGATAGTGGACAAAAGCACTGTGAAGTTGTGCTAGGTATTGCTTTATTTTTTAAAGTATTTAATGCATAAGAAAAGGACAATTTCTTGATCCTGTATATAAATAAAGATCAAGGTCTATTTTAGTTTTGAATATTCCTTATCCTGGAAAGACACATCACCATATGATTAAATTAATTCAATACTTCATTTACATAAAAACCTGTTGATCTAGTTGGGAGAAGCCTTCATCATCAAAGCTGCTCTGGCTCTAATGAAATTCCTATATCACTACAGTTCCGTATCTACGAATTTCACGAACCGCTCCAACAAAATTTGATACACATCTAGATTACTTGATCTAGATTTGCTTTCCAAATTGCTATTAGCCTTCATTGGGAGTCGGCAATGGATTTTTACTCAAGAACCAACCAAATCTGAAATTTTTCATACATGAATTTTCACTATCACAACGCAAGCTCAATGAATGAGTGTGAAATGTTCAAAGATGTCTTGAAATTGTGTTTTAAAAAATAAAGCGATTGACTTGGGGGAAAATGGCTTGATTTACGAAAAATAAATATGTTTTAGAAATATAAGTTCCATGATTACATAGGATAAATTATAAAAGAAATTCAAGTATTATTGATAAACAAATTTGTCATTAATATTATCTTAGCTCAAGACAACATACTATCAATATTTTCAAAGGGATCGTTGAAGTCAGTTTTTTTTTTCAGCATGGAAAGACTCGACAGATGTAAAACTTTCTTTCAATTTTTTTTCAAAAGTAAAATTTTACCAAAGGCAAAAAAAAAAAAAAAAATTATTTGAATTTTGACATCTTGAATTCAAATTATGTTTTTCGAAATCACGTGTTTTTTTGCTTGTGTGCAGGCATGTGTGTGTGTATATATGTGTATGTGTGAGTGTGTGGGTATGTGTGTGAGTGTGTGGGTATGTGTGTGAATGTGTGGGTATGTGTGTGAGTGTGTGGGTATGTGTGTGAGTGTGTGCGTGTAGGAATGCGTGTGTGTATGTATGCGTGTAGGATATGGACACAATCTGGAGAAGGTTTTCGCAGCAGAGGAGCAGCATCGTGAGGCCGGTCGACGGTGGTGCTGTAGTGGGTCCTGGTGGGAAAATAAAATGATAGGACCTCAAAAACAGTCAAATGAGAAGAATAAGTAATCGTGATTGCTCAAAAACCTTTTTCATATACAGTAAGAATTCTCAAGCTATAGAATGCGTACCAGAAACCGAATGACAGGCAAAGAAGCGTACAACTTCTGAGCCCACAAGCTAAATGATACAGTCAAGCCATATCACTCAACGCCAATCAAAGTGACGATTCGAAACTTGGGGAAAACCTATTAGCTATTGATTTAAAATCGAAATTTATTGCTCTTTCTTGCCACGAAATTTGCACAACGTTAGCTTACGCAGATCGGGTGCGTACTGGTATAAACACGATAGAATCAATAGTGACACATCATTAAAATATCATAATTTAGAAGAATTCTTTCAAACTTTAAGTAAGCATCATTAACTTAGACATCACAAACTAACCAGAAAAAATCAAATTTTAACCTTATTTTTTTGCACGTATTGTAATATTTGAAACTAAATCGCTTAAAACTATTACAGTGAAACCTGTGTAAGTTGACCACTTGCGGTGCACTACTTTATTGGTCAACTTAAACAGGTGGTCAACTTACAGAGGTTGATTTATAGGATAAAGGCTAACTCCGTTCCTGAAAAAGGCAGTCAACATAGACAGGTGGTCAACTTACAATACGATAAAGGCTAACTCCGAGCCTGAAAAAGGCGGTCAACTTACAAGAGTGGTCAACTTTACAGGTTTTACTGTACTGCCTAAAACCATTTTCTCCAATGCTGTTTTTTTTTTCTTGAGTTGTGTCACATACCATACCGGAGACGTAAAATATCTGCATTTTAAAGTACAACGTTAGGGAATCCCAAACAGAGAATACACTCAGAAATAACTACAAATTAAATAAATACAGACTTTACCTTACAGTCTTTAGTTCTCCTTAGGCTGTCATGTAGTTGTTCTCATCGCTACAAATACCGCAGCAGTAGTTGATAAAATGAACAATTATCCCTATTCCGTCTTTTGGAAAACTTACATTCTTACCTATATTCCTTTTTACACGACTGCGCGTGCGCGACGCAAAGGAGGTTAATGTGTTAACAGTCTATGTGTGTATGTCTGTTCCTATGTGGCGTTCTAGGGGCTGAATCACTTGGTCAATTTTGGTAATTCTAGAACAATAAAAATTATTTGAGGCCTCTCATTCACAGTTTCCAGTCTCTAAAATTTAGTACTAGATTGCACAGTTTTACAGTATTGTAACTTAAAATAGCTGTTTCTTCAAAGTTAGAAATCATTGTAAGAAACAGCTATTTGAAATTTAAAAGAAAAAATAAACTTTAGATTTCTCATTACAACAATTTTTTTTTTTTTTTTTTTACAATTACAAGTAGTCTAGAAAACGAAAGGAACCCTCCCTCGAAATTTTACATGCTGTGAAAAAGCCATCTAAAATTTCGTTTTTCGGACTTCAATTCGGGAAAAGTTCAAGAGGCCCCCTTCCCCCAATATCACCAAGATCTTCCAAACTTCCGTTTTTGGGGCTTTAATTTTGAAAAAAATTCCGTTTGAGCACTTCGAAAATTACAGAAGGAGGGCCCTCAAACTTCTCCTCCCACTAGTATTACCGAAGATCTTCTAAAGCCTGCGTTTAAAAAGCTCACATCCAAAATTTGTTGTAGGAATATATCTCCGCCAACCCCCCCCCCCCTCTTACCAATATTAAAGACTGTCTTAAATTTAGTTTTCAGGGCTTGAATTTCGAAAACTTTCCAGAGGAAAGGTTCCGAAATTTCCTCCCACTGATATTATTAAACGTCAACCAAAAATACGGTTTTGGAGCTTCAATTGGGAAGAATTACCGGTCCCCTGAATGTCACGATAGATGGTCTTACAACCGCATTCTGAAGATTTCAATTTCAAAAAATTTCTAGGGATTGGCCCCGAATCTTTGTCTTCCGTTAACATTACCAAGGATTATCTAAAACTACGTTTTTGCAAGTATAATTTCGAAGGAGAGTCCTGAACCAGCCCTCCCCCCTCCACAGTATTATTGGTGATAATCAACAATTGCATTTTAAAAGATTCAATTTTAAAACCGGACTGGGGAAATGCCTCCCCCCTTCTCCCTACCAAAAATTGTCTAAAATGCATTTTTAAGACTAAATTAAGAACTTTTCCGTGGTTGGGTCTTTAAATCTCTCCTCTCCTTAACATCACCAAAAAACGTCTAAAACTACATTTTTAGTGCTACAAAAAAAAATCATTGGCAAGCTCCCGAACCACCCTTTTATTAATATAATTAGAGACATAACAATTGCAAAATAAGAACGTCAAAATTTTGCTTTTTGGCGTTATGGTTTCTTATTTTACTTTTTAAAACAAAGCTGTTTATTTAATTTATAACAATTGCAGGTCCAAAAAATGGACGGAGAAACATCCTCAAACCTCTTTTTCCTCTCTAACATTACCAAAGATCGTGAAAAATACATTTTCAAGACTGCAAATCCTTAACCTTTCTTGAGGAGAAGCCCCTGTATTTAAGACAGATGCGATATAAAATAAATTACTTTTAAATAAAAAAAACCGCCTTCAAAAAATACCCAAGAGCTAAAAAGTAAAAAGTAACTGATTACACTTACATTCTATTTCGTACCCAAACATAGAAATGAAATTTATTTTACGATTCCAGTACAAAAATCAACTAAACTAAACACCGAATTATAAAATAAACACTGATTTAAATTACTATACGATGAATTACTTTAAATACCTAACTAATTATATACGATCTCTTAATTTTTAATAACCTTTTGAAGTCGGGGCCTCCTATAAACAACTAAATAACGTAACTGACAACCCACTGAATCCTGAATTAAACACTAATTTAACTATATGCGAAATCAGATCTAGACCAAATTACAATGGGACCATCTGGGAAGTATACCCTTCCAAACAAAAAAAAATTTCAAATCGGTCCAGTAGTGTTGGAATAATTCGAAAACACATACAAAAACCGCAATACGAAATCATAACCTCCTTTTTTGAAGTCGGTTAAAAAGGGCCTTCAATTTCATGCATCACCCATTCATTTTTCTACCTCATAATGGCTTTGAGAGTCAGATCATACCGCGGCAATAACTTCTGACTACGGGCAGCAGGTTGAAGTGTTGCGATAAAAACATTTCCACTTCGCTGATCCAAAAGATGGTTTTAACCCCTATGACAAGACCAAAGATAGTCCAAAATTGCTTTTTTAGCACTTTAATTTTGGAAATTTTTCGGGTAAGAGTCCTCAATGCCTGCTATCATCATTAATATCACTAAAAGGAACTAAAAGTTGCATTTTTAGAATTTTGATTTCGAAAATTTACGGGAGGACCGTAGCCGCTGAAACGCCCCTTATGCCGTCGTACCAAACATAGTTTAAAATGATATTTCTTGAACTTAAATTGCAGACAATTTTTACCTGGTTAACCTGGTTCCTTTGTCTAACATAGCCAAAGAGAAATTTAGAATATGTTTTAAGAAGGCCAAGCTCCTAAATGTCCATCTTCTTCCCGTAACATCACCCAAAAGACAATTTGTGATGGCGTTTATAAAGTGTTATTGTCAAAAAATTGAGAACCCCCATACTTTCTCTTTTCCTCTCAGCTTCATCAAGCGTAGGCCTTATAACTTCAAAAAATTTCCGAGTTAGAGCAACCACCTCCTCTCCTAACATGCCAACATGTGTCCCAAAATTGTGTTTTTAAAACTTCAACAACAAAAAGTTGCGGGGACGGTCCCAAATGCGTTTTAATGACATCAAAAAATTCTGGGGGGAGCGTCTGCAAGTCAAACCTTGTTACTACCAAATATAGCCTGAAATTGCGTCTTTAAAAAAATGTCTTTTGAAATTGCGCCTAAAATGAGACACCGAACCCAATGTCAGTTTGCATGTATTTCAAAATATTAAAAATACTCCTAGATCTGCAACCGCCCTTACAAACCATCATTTGGCGCTCCTGACTATCAGAGATCATGCAAAGTGATTGGTGGTACATATTGCAGTTTCAACTTGAGAGTCCATTAGAAGTTCTTATCTCATTGTTATCATTCGCGATTGCAACATTTACGACCCCCCCCCCCCCCACCACCACACATCTTTTACTGAACCAACAAAACTTTTACATTACCGAATTTTGACTAAATGATATTGTAATAATAAATTTAAATTATCCGAGAAAACATTTTGATAAAGTAACTTTAACTATTTGTAATTCAGTAAAATTAATGTTTAAAAGAAAAATTTCAAAAAAAAAAATAATAATAATAATAATAATAATAATAATACCGCTTGCCTTTTCCCCTGTCTTCTTCTAATTTTTAAAAAAAAATTCTGTTTTGCCTCCCCCCCCCCCATTATCATATGTTTACCAATGTGCAATATGCTTCAAAAATCATAGCAACAGGTGACTTTTTCGTCTTTTTGTCGAAATTTATGACCCCTCCCCCCGAAAAAAATCCTGGCTACGGCCTTGTCTTATCAGGTGTATGAATTATGAATTGTCCTAACAGGCACAATATTACTTTCTTGTTATATATTTTCTAACTCTGCACACCATTTCTATTCAAGCATTTTTTATTATTGAGCATTTCATATCGAATTCATTTTTGTATTTGTCGGTGGGTTGATCAAAAGCCGACTTGAGCAAGTGACAATGAATTGTCTTTTCTCCTTTCTCCCTCTCTCTCTCTCTCTTTGTAGACTGCAGTTATTGATTTGTCGAACCAAAAGCAATTTTTACTGTGCATTATCGGAGTTTGAAAAAAAAAGTATCAAAATGCAGAATTTTATATCTATCTATGAAAATTTGCTCCAGGGGAGAAAATTGAGGATATTTTGTACCCCACTTAAAGGAGAGCCACGCGTCACTCTCTTGATACCCTTCCCCTCTAAGTTCAATCCAAAAAAGACAGCAGGAAGCATTAAAAAACGTAAAAATAAATAAATAAATAAATAAAGCATGGCTTTATGTATTAGAGGAAAAGACAAACATAGTGGGAAAAAAACCCTCCCAAAATGACCTAATTCACCACCGACACAAAAGTTGTCCCGACAACGAAAGGGGCCCTACACCTGATATAGCTTAGGGCGGCGTAAATTTCGGCCCTAAGAAGTCATTAGTTTTTTTATAAAAATAACTTTGTTTTTTTTTCTCAGTACCAATTATACAATTTATTTACGTAATACAGTCGAATATCGATAACTCGAAGTTTATAACTCGAATATTTCTTTATCTCGAAGTTTTTATCAGGTCCCAAACCCTAGAGACTGTTGTTTAAACTTCCCATAGCTCGAACTAACAATAGCTCAAACGTTTTAGCCGGTTCCCTGGGATTTCGAGTTATCGATAGTTGATTGTATTTCTCAATAGCACTTTTTATGTCTTTGTTCCCAGACTTGAAACAGTGTCTCTAGTTAGGGGCGTAATTGCAATTTCTCAAATGTCTGTACAAATAAGTAAACTGACTTAGTTAAGTGGAAATCCCGTGCAAACATCAAGCACAATTTCAGAACCGACAACAAGTATGACGAATGTTCAAACTAATGCTGCTCAATTTATTTCCATGCTCAAAAATATATCTTGTCGACATTTTTCAAAATAATTAAATTTACCCATAAAGTTAAAGCATTAAAGTTTAATTACGTACCTCAAAATATAAGAATTCCTTTATCCCACATCATCATTCCTTCTTACTGGTAGAGTACAGATGGCGTTTAATCTTTCAAAGCAAAATTCATCAAAATGCTGAAAGTTAGGACATTGTTCCATGGGCACTTTTGACTAAGTTTAACTTGAGAAAGAAAAATGTTTTCTTCCCTTTGTAGGGATTTTTTTTGTTGCCGACGTTTTAACATTGCTTTATTTTGCACCTGAATTGTATTTCGTATCTCATTCAGTGATTTCAAAATCCCTTTCATATGGTGTAATAAAAATAGATAACAGTTATAATTAATATCGGTAAGCATGTAAATTTTCCCAAAGGATGGAAGAGGGATTTTTGTGATTTTCATCTTTACAGCTGCGGGATTTGTAGCTACGTGAATGACAACATGGCTGCCTACAGAAAACCAAAGATAATAAGGTAAGCTTTTTATTTATTACGTATTTTATAGCTATTTATGCGTGTAGTTATATTTTGTACATTACTTGACTTTATCATTTAGCTTGTGTGCTCAGAATTCATACGTTTTTTTTTTTTTTTTTTTTTTTTTTGCCTATCATTCGAATTCTGGTCCACGTTTCATAAACTGAGAATTTTTATTTTGATGTGATTGCTTTTTTTTTGTTATCTTTCGTTTATATCATTCATACTGCAGAGTTTCACTTTTGAAAGCTGTATATCAAACTTTTGAGTTACGTGAGCTGCGCTGAAAAAAAAAACCGAGATGATTTCAAATATTCGTCTGTATATATTATCAGCAATTTTTTGTCGTTTGCAGTACGGTAACATTAAGGATAACTTCGTTTTTATCAATAATATTTAAACTTCTTTCATAATTTTATCCTATATATATATATATATATATATATATATATATATATATATATATGAAACTTATTTCTAAAACACTTTACTTTTGTGTAAGTCAAGCCATTTTTCTAGGTTAATCGCTTTTTTTTAACAAATTTCAAGAAGTCTTTAAACAATCCCTATTCATTAATTGAGCTTGCGTTTTGGCATTGAGAATTTGTATTTTATTTTTAGCAGTGTTTTGCTTGTTTTCCTCAATATGCTAATGGGCTTATGTTGCAAAAAACTTTGTCAAAGGTTAGGTTTGATCCAAATCATTAATAATGTTATTAAAAATATAATGTATAATCTTTTATAATGTGTATGTTGCGTCCATTTTTTTTATCTGATCGTTGAAAACGATACTTTCGATAATTTAATAAAATCGCGATAAAATAACTAGCAATGTGTTTAATCGCTTTAACCCTTCAAGTATAACAGAATTACTACAAAAACGTGACAATTTTTGACTTTCTCAAAACAAAACAAAAAAAATTGAAAATTAATTTGAATTTTGACATTTGGAATTCAAATTATGTTTTTCACAATCGCGAGTGTGTGTGTATGTAGGCGCGTGTGTTTGTGTCTGTGATGGGTATGAGTGTGTGTATACGTGTAGGTGTGTGTGTGTGTAGGTGTGTGTATGTATGCGTGTGTGTGTGTGTGTGTGTAGGATATGGACGCAACCTGGAGACGGTTTTCGCAAGATGAGCAGTATCGTGAGGCCGGTCGACGGTGGTGCTGCAAAGGGAGGCGGGGGAAAATAAAATCATAGGAATTCAAAACAGGGGGTCAAGTGAGAACAATAAGCAATGTGATTGCTCAAAAAAAAAAAGCCATTGGGTAAATGAACAAAAAGAGCAATGGACATGCTACAAGTTTTTATAAAATTTTGATACAAATGTTGCAGTACCAGTTTATTAAAAAAAAAATCAAACGATGTTAGAAGTTAGAAATTACCTTTTTATAGCTGTAATGTTTTCATTAATTTTCAATTATGATCTATATATATACACAGTAGAACAAATTGGAATGCACTGGTTTGATCAGTTTTGGCTCTACTGGCTTAGTTATGGTCATACTAAAACCTAGGAATGGGCAATGTCGTTTGTTTCAATGATCCGTTCATCAGAGGATCGTTCATTCTTTCGATTCGTTCATTCAACTCGTTCATTTGAACGACTTCGTTCATTTAAAACTGTTGCCCGGCTCTGCACGATATACTCGCGTACATTTGAAATGTTTCATTAAATCAGTAATATTCTTCGAAGAAACAGTTGCTGAAATCATCTAAAAGTAAAAAAAATATGCCTATGAAAAATGGATTAAAAAAAACTTCATTCAGGTGATGGAAAAGCGTGAATATACGATAAGTGAATTTTTTTGCGTTCCAAAAGAAAAATTTTGTGTTTAGTTTAACTTTCATTCTATCACTAGTCGTCGTTATTTTTGTATTTGCAAAGATGAAGGCCAAATGATGCTTTTTTTTTTTAGTTTTATAGGCACCAGAGAAAAATATGCGGAGTGACGCCAGAAAAATGACAAATTCACACATAATACGCGTTCTTTTCACCAAAATTTAAACATAGACCGTGATGCGTACGCACAATAAACATTGCATTAAACAAACTTAAATTTAGATAGCGATAAAATTTTAAAATATATACTTAAGAGGGGAAATACTAAAACGACTGGCACAAGCACACTGTGTAGCAGGGCAAAGAGAATTGATGCAATATTATTTGAATTTTGCTCAACAGCATTAGCTTGCTTTCAGACCCGTGTCCAGATTTTCGTAAAGGGAGGGGTTTTAATCTTACCAGTAGGGGGGGGGAGAATTCAGCCCCCTTACAGTTTTTAGTTTTACGACAAATTGCCGATCCCAGTATGGCGTCTATTCACATGTAAGGACTGCTGTCTTCTTGAAGGATACCTCTAGCTGTACAAGTTACCAAAGTATTCCTTCGTTTCACAGATTCGCTTTTATCAAACTTTGCTTGCTTCTTTTTAATTAAATCTGTTTACTATGTAGTATATTGCAATGAGCATTAAAAACTCTTCACAAATTCTTTTATAAATGTAGAATGTATATCAGGTTGTTATGTTCTGAAATAATGCTTAATAAACTAAACAAGAAAGAGCTCTTTGCAGATGCAAATTACATAGCCAAGCACAATCACTAATGCATCTTCATAGATGTAACATATGCCAAATTCATCATAAGCTCCTTACAATAAGCAATATTCTTTCTTTGCATTAGTAGATCATTCAGCGGTTCGTCCGCCATACTTTTTCCGAAATATTACATCAGTTTGTAAGGCTTTAGCAGTTGTAAATCGCAAAAAACTTCAGAGAGAAAATTAAAATAAAATGAAAACGCTGAACGCAAACTTTCTCATTAAAGTAAATTTAAGTCAAATATACATTTTCTTTATTTTGCATATTTTTTCCCCAAGGGAGGGGTTTAACCCCTAAAACCCTCCCCTTGGACACGGCGCTGCTTGCTTTTATTACGTTGGTAATTCGCGGTCAAGGACATCTTTTAGCAATTTTAATGCTAAATTAGTCGCTTTTAATTTCGCCAGTAGAGGGTTACATAGTTATTATATCATGTGAAAATAAATAATTCTTTGTCTGTTAATAAATATTTTTACAATGTTTTATGATAGAATATGTTTTGATGCTTCTTTAGGTGTATGATTATTTTTAAAAAACATTGTGCCAGGTTATTTAAAAAAAAAGAACGTCGAACGTATTTGTATAAAAAGTAGAAAATAGGCTATCCAGGGGAGTATACAGTTACACTATTTTTAGCTATTAATGCTAAAATGAAACAGTTACCGAGAATTGACAGTGAGGGCCAAATAAAAAAAAAAAAAAATACACATTCATTATTTTTTTGCGTACAATTTTTTTACAACGTGTTTCGATGTGAAAGGTTTTGATGTTTATTTGGGTGTATGGTTATGGTAAAAATCATTGCGCTAGGTGTTTTGTAAAAAAGAATGTCGAAATAAATGAGAGAACGAGGGTATTTTTTTATTTTAGATTTTAACTATTAAGAACTATATTCTGAATTCGAAATTTTGAAACTAGCAGTATTTTATTTCGTGAAAAAATTCGCTTCGTGCGAAGATGAAACATTTTGAAATCTGAACACCTCTTTTAACTTCTGTTTTTTTATTTATTAAAATTTTGTTTATTAAAATCTTTAGCAGATTGGGTGGGCAGTCCGGGATGTCTCTAGAACACGTCTGCATAAACAGTTAAACTGGATTCATTCTATATAATATTTTAGAACAACTTAAGGAAGATGGGGTAAAGTGGTCATTGGTTAAGCTTAACATATATCCTTCTTTTAAAATCATTTAATCTTCAGTTATAAGTCAGATATCAGTTAAATATTAAGTTTACTAACCATTTACTGTTTGTAAGGCAAACTGAATTAAATAAAATTGAGTTTAAATTTGATATAGTACATCGATTGAATTAAAGCAAGATTGTAATCCCAGAATATTTGAAAAAAAAAAGAATCATCAAAATTTTTATGAAACCACAGCTTGCAATTTATTCTAGTAGAATAATTCACGCCACCCTCCTTCCCCTCTTCAAAAAAAATCATTTGTGAAATATCAGTAAATAGTGGAAACTTCTAAATAGAAGTATTTCTTTTCATTGAATAAAAAGATTAAGTTTGATCATTTGTTTTCCTTGTTTTTTAATTAAGTAATATTTTTTTAGAACTCTATTTGAGTGTAAGTGTAATATTTTCTTATTATGTAATTTACGTAGTCGAGACATTATTCTGACGCCATCTTTATTATATTCCTAAAAAAATAAAAAATTGCAAATTATCACAACTTTCCTGATGATATTGATGAAATCTTGGAGGGAAATATGATTAAAATTATTTGTGAACTAATTTTTGACCATGGTTGACCATCAAAAATTTCTTTAAATAAAGTTAATATCTTCATAAAAAATAAGCGTGTTGAGAGTTAAAAAAATTACGGTTATTTATGATGGTTTTAGATCAATTTATTTTACTACTAGTGGTACTCGCACGGCTTTGCCCGTAGTAGAAAAATTAAAAGGTCATTTGGTTCACCTGTATATAGACAAACAATGGATGATATGATTTCTCGCCAATTTGATATGTTCATTTGCTCGCCCATGTTCCACGTTATGATAATTTCGTAATTTACTCTTCCACGCTGTAATAATTTACTCGATAAAATGTACTTAAAATTACAATATCACAAGAAAAAAATCAAATTTTCGAAAAATCGCTTCGAGGTGCACACCCCCATGCTACAAACTAATTTTGTATCAAATTTCATGAAAATCGACTGAACGATTTCGGCGCTGTGATTGGCACAGACATCCAGATATCCAGACAGAGAGACTTTGAGCTTTATTATTAGTAAAGGTGACCACTTTACCCCATCCCAGGTCATTAACACTTGTGAAAAAGAAAATGACATTAAGCTATTTTAATCATTTATTTTTCTTCCGAAAATTCAGTGCAGCGTGTTCTTTATTAATGTAATGTAAAATAACGACAAAAAATTTGAAATTTTAAAAGAAATTCCTGGATTTATTATTTATCCAAGTTGAAAAAGCTGTATTTTATGACCACTTCACCCCACCAGACCCTATTAATTAAACATACGGTAACAAAATTGAAATTAGTTTTATCTAAAAATTTCCTATGCACCATTGGAATAAAGCAGAAAGTAAAAAGGTTCGAAATAAATATATTATACTGCACTGAGAAAAAGGAAATTTGAGTTTAAGAGTTCTAAATTTAAATATGAATGTAATTTTTCAAAAAAAAAAAAAAAAAAAAAGCAATTTTATCACAAGTGCATCAATACAATATTCCAAACTGCTCATCGTTCAAAAGAACGGTCGTTCATTTTTTAGGTGAACGAACGGATCCATTTTTTAGGTGAAATTAAAACAATAAATCATTTGTAGACAGGGCAGGATTAACGTCTATTTACGCATTAGGCCAAACTTAAGAGATTACCCCCCACCTCACATATCCGAACTCTAACGAAATCGTATCCCTCTCCCCCAAGCTATTACCAGAGGTTTAGTTACGTCTAGTGACAGTTGAAGGTTTCGCGCTCCCCCCCCCCTTCCCCTGTTTGACAAAATGAGGGACGTTTTTAAGCAATCACGATTGCTTATTGCTTTCATTTGACTGTTTTTGGCGTGCTATCATTTTATTTTCCCACCGCCACCCTCCGCACCATCACCGTCGACCGGCTCCTCACGATGCTGCTCCTATAGCGAAAGCCGTCTCCAGGTTGCATCCATGTCCTACACACACGCCCATACATACACAACTACACACGCACACATACACACACACAAACACACACGCATACATACAGAAGCCTACACACACACATATACACACAACTATCGACACATTCATGCCTGCACACAGACACAAACACATATGCCTAAACACATACACAAACCCCCCACACACATCTACCCACACACTTATGCCAGCACACAGACGCAAACACACATGCCTACACACACATACACATACCCCCTACACACAAACACACACGCTTACACACACACACACACAAACACAAACACACACGCATACATACAGAAGCCTACACACACATACACACAACTACCGACACATTCATGCCTGGACACAGACACAAACACATATGCCTACACACACATACACATACCCTCCCACACACATCTACCCACACACTTATGCCAGCACACAGACACAAACACACATGCCTACACACACATACACATACCCCCTACACACAAACACACATACCCCCTACACACAAACACACATACCCTCCCCACACACACACGCTTACACACACACACACACACGCTTACACACACACACACACACTCGTGATTGCGAAAAACATAATTTGAATTCAAGATGTCAAAATACAAATTAATTTTTCATTTTTTTCTTTCTTTTTTTCTTTTAATGGTATTCAAAAGAGGAGGGAGGGGGGATGCTCCCCCGACATTTTTTTCAAATTGAAGCGTTAGAAATACAATTTTAGGCCATCTAAAGCTTCTTCGTGGGAAGTAATGGCATTTATAACTCGCCCCAGAAAGTTTTCGTAACTGAAGTCCTACATACGTAATAGTATGTTATCTTTGATGATGTTAGAGAAAGGGATGAGTTCAGAAACTCTCTCCCCCCCCCATCCAATGTAGAAATTAGTATTTGAAACGAAATTTTCAACAATGCTACTAATGATGCTAGAGGAACGGTGGGAGTCGGGAGGGCTGTCCTGAAAGTTTTAGACTACCTGATACGATGTGATGGTGGGGCGTTATAGAGATCTTTCCCCTAAAAAAAATCGAAATGAAAACTCTATGCATTTGTATGACCTCTAATGCTGGGTGACTGAATGGGGTTTGGGGATTCTCACCCGGAAAAGGTTCGAAATTTTAGATCATCTTCAAAATGGAACAGGGGGAGGGGGGTTCGAGGACGCTCCAGCACAAATGTTTAGAATTGAGGTCCTATAATCGAAACTGTTTGCTCTCTTCTATGGTATTTGGGAGCGAACTAGTGTTTAGGACCCCCCCCCCCCTCCCCTCAGAAATTTTCGCTATTTAGGTCCTAAATGCGCAGTTGAAGATCATCTTTGATATGACGTTGTGAGAAGGGTTGGCTGCCCATTACTAGTCTTTTGCCCAACTTAAAAACGAGATTTATAATAAATAATTGTAGTTATTACGGAAAAACCAAAATTCTAATTTAGCCATCTTGTTTATTCTTTTGACTACTATAAGCATGAAAACCCAGCATTTAGTACAAAGGTTTGTCGACTTTCTGAAAAACATCTCGTGTAGTGGCATAATAAAAAACACACGACAGGCAGTCGAATCGATGCACAATTTTTCTGTTTTTCCGGATTGCACGTTAATTTGTCGACTGGTTGAGCAGATTCTACCACGCTAACCCATGACCCCAGGGACCTAACTGTAGATCAGAAACACTATTGTTTACTTTCTCAAGAAAATTACACACTGATTTAGATTTACTATCTTGTGAGTTGCCGTATAAGAAAACAGAGGGATTAAATAATAACTTTTAAGTAAAATAAACACTTCTTAATTTAAACTTTACTGATCAATCAACTAGCTTAGAAAGATTTATAACTCATTTTTACCGTACGTTGCGATAAAATGGCAAAAGAAATGTTGCCTTGGCAAGTAAGTACGATGGCGAATCTTCCGCAATTGCGAGATAACCCCTAGCATCATTTTTTAAAAGTATTTTTTAAAAACTTTTTTTGAAACTATACTGCGTTCACTTAAAATATAATCCGAAAGTTAAAAAATAGGTTTCCAGAACGTTTGCCACCATGACACTTTTGGGATTTTCCTCTGGAGTAACAAAAAAGTGAACCAATACTATTCGCATACGCCGTTTGCTTGGCTCCCATTTGTTCATGTGTAAGCCAAACACGTGATTAACGTCGCCAGATGCCGCATATCGTTGTTTATATCTAGTCAGTTTTTTTCGTGAACGGAGTATAGGTCCTTCGAACCTCCTAGTTTTTGGGTCTTTGTGACCGGCTCTGTTTGCAAAGATGATCGGGGAAAAAAAACTTTCATTTAAACAAGACTAGATTTCTCAAATGAGTTAAGTATTCTTTCTTTGTATGAAAAAGAAAGGTGCCATTCGTAAATAATAAACATATTCTTAAGACATTCATTTCCTGTGTCATTTTCTACAATGATGGGTGAAATAACGTCTAGAAATGCAGCGCAACTTTCACTAATAAGTTGGCTACTTTCAAAAAGGAGTCTGTTTAATTTACGAAGAGAACCAATATGAGAAAGGAATGAAAGCTGTTAATATCCGGTCGGGCACAGACGTGCCTTTTTTTTTTGTTCTCGACGCGTTACTTTGATCATGGATTCCGTTTTTAAAAATTTGAATTTGAAGTCTGCAGCTATTTAAAAATAGAGAACGATAATATCGTATCGTACATTTTAAAGAACAAAATGATTTTAAAAGCAAAAGAAGGTTACAAAGGAAAAGGATAAATAATAGACACATTTGGCTATCTTTGAACAATGAAGGTAGCTCTGCACCACTTTACATTTTTTAGTTTACTTGACTTCAAAGGGGAAAATACAGACAGAATAATGCTGTATTTTGTTGCAAAATTTATATTATTTTTCTGCTGTTTATTTTACAAAATAAATTTTGACAACACTATACACGGGTAAATGTATAATCCAATAACTCCAAAGTTTACCCTGTTAAAAATTTTCCTGAAATATTACGGTAAAAAGTACTGATATCTATGTTGCCAGTACTTTTTACCGTAATTCTATTTTACAGCAATACTTTACGGTAGAAAAAAAAGAGAACGTTGTGATGAGTACACTGTAAAAAAAAATCCGTAAAATTTAAGGAAAAAAACTGTCAGCCAGGACGCCAGTTTTCTTCCGTTTATTTTACAGAAATCTTCCGTATTTTTATTATTTATTCAAGCTGATTTATTATTTTATGAAGATTAAAAAATGAAACTATACTTTCATAAATCCATTTCAATATTTACTATACTACTACGAAATACATGTATACAAAGGTAAATTTCCGAATATGCCTCAGTAACAGATGACAAAAAAACATAATAATAAAATATTGATTAGGATGCAATGAAATGGAAGTTGCAAACGATTTAAGACTTACTCGCTTTAAATAAATATAAGATCAAAAACTCGAGCACGAGAACCAAAATCCAAACACGCGGGCGAAATTTCGAAGATTCGAAGAAAAACAAAGTATAACCGGTTACAGATTCAAAAAAAAAAAAAAACAGAGAAATCCTGTATTTTATTACGAACAGTTTTTTTCTGTAAAAAATACGGATAACTTCTTCAAAATTTACAGTTTTTTTTTACAGTGTAAAAAGGAAGGAGATGCTGTTGGGTTTCGCGCTGTCGAGATTCGTGGCCGCTTTGCTATTCTCTATACCAAATGGATCGCTGCAGGTGAGTGAGCTGAGCACGGAGACATGATCCCACCACATAAGTCACGTTGTGTATTAATTGGCGCTACAATCGCTTATTTCTTCTAGTACAATTTACGGTAATATTTTTCTGCTCTGGAAACACTGCATTTTGCCAGTAACCAGCTTAACCTTCCAACAGGCGCGACCTTTCTACCTGTGTCGCAAAAGCTGCGACCTGTGAAAGGTCACTCGTATCTCTCTGATACACTACTCCATAAATAAATATTTTGCAGTAATATTTACCTGAAAAGTTTCTTCATTTTTTAACAGTGTACGTTTGGAAGCGACTCTTGACTGTGGTGAATACTTAACCTTCCAACAGGCGCGGCATTTCTACCTGTGTCGCAAAAGCTGCGACCTGGGAAAGGTCACTCGTATCTCTCTGATACACTACTCCATAAATAAATATTTTGCTGTAATATTTACCTGAAAAGTTTCTTCATTTTTTAACAGTGTACGTTTGGAAGCGACTATTGACTGTGGTGAATACTTAACCTTCCAACAGGCGCGGCCTTTCTACCTGTGTCGAAAAAGCTGCGACCTGTGAAAGGTCACTCGTATCTCTCTGATACACTACTCCATAAATAAATATTTTTGGCACATCTTGTTGCCGAACTGCATGAGTCTTTTGCTTTTGTCATTTTGGACTATGATGTAGGATAATTTTTATGATTAGTTGAGCTTAGTGTTAGAATAGAAGTAGTGTATTTAAGAGATATGCACAATTGAGGCAGTGAGAAGCAAAGGGATGTAAGGGGACATTTTCAAGTTTTGAATAAAACGCTTTTAAAGATAAGGTTCTACGTAGGCTTTCGTGGATTTTTTTTTTTTTTTTAAATCATGCTGTACAGCATGAACCTACCAGAGTTAATAGTACTACAGTGCTGGTAAAAAAATAGCATTACCCTCGCATTTTCACAACAATAGGATTGTGAGAAGTTTTGGTCGACCGATTAACGATGAATGTATGTGAAATTCTGCAAAACTTATGAAATAAACATTTAACAGCAGGAATCCGATAATTGTTTACGTAGATCGAGGCTGTTTCAAAAAGCCAAGTTCGAGGGCCAAAGCAAACTGCTGACCCCATACTCATTTTTTCTATTTTTGAACCTGCGTGTGAGTTTAGCGAAAAAAAAAAAAAAAAACCCTCAAGTCAATTTAAGTCTAATGGCAGGATAAAGGTTTTTAAATTGTTACTTACCAGTTTTGCCCTATGGCACGGAGCAGAATCATCCTGTAAAATGACGTTTGGAACTGAAGTAGAAATGATCCCGGAAAGTTGGAAGCAATTTCTCCTCCAAAATGCCAATATACACCTGAGCGTTTACTGTTCCTTGCACAAAGTGAAGCCCACCAACTCCTTGATCAGAAATACGTCCTCAAATCATCTGGGATACGGGATACTTGACTGTGCGTTGAATGCAGTCGGGATGATATTCCTCTCTTTTGCGGCGCGAGTGATGCATTTTTTTTTTTTTTTTTTTTTTGCCACCAGTTTATATCTTGTCCCAAGACAGATGAGAGGTTCACCTACCATTTGTACTGGTTATCTCCAAATTTTTAATTTTGTCACTAGCATCCCTTTGCTTCTCGCACCGTCAATTGTTTAAATACTTGTTTCGTTCAATTTTCTATGTTTTCATAAGAAGGATTTTTTTATAGTGGAGCACCGTTTAAATGTATTTCTAGCCCCAGTTACGCTAAAAATCGTATAAAATTCAAACCAATAGTAATAAAATAAATTGAAATTCAAATGCAAAAGAAACTTGCCGCTCGTATCTCTCAGATACAAACAGCTGATGGGTCGACTCCTACTGGCTCTAGAAAAGTTTTAGATATGACAAAAAGTAGGTTTAAGGGGAGGGGGATGGATAATAGCTGAAGTCACACGCTCGTAGCGCTATCTAACATAAAACTATAAACAAAATGATCTCTTAGTGTGTTGTCTCAGATACGTGCAGCCCTCTATAATGTTAAGGAATTTTTCCATAGTTTTATGTCATGATATGCAGCAGTACTATTAAAATATAAATGATCCGTTGAAAACAGTGAACTTTTGTATCATTGTATCATGTTACCCTGAAGTATTGTATATTAAGGTGAAGAAGAAAAGTACAGAAACCTATATATATATATATATATATATATATATATATATATATATATATATATGCGAAACTGGCAAAATTTAAAATGCATTGAATGAAATTGAAATACACTGCTCGACATGGAAAATGCAACACCAAAGAAGGAGTGTTCAGAAATTTATGCAAATTTTAGAGTAGACGTACATCACTGAGTTATGTAAATGATGTGAAATGCGCAGCTCTCCGACGCCCGTGAAGTAAGATATAAGAGAAGGAACTTGCAGAATGGGCAATATTCGTATCTTTATTTCTGACTGGAGAATTATCGAAGAAATTTTGTTTTTGTCTTGGAGGATACGTGTAACACGAGAGAATGCCAGGCCGACGTCAACGAAGGCAAGTCCAGCAGATAGATGATTTTACGAGGGGTATGGTGATCGGACTGAGAAGGTGAGGTTGGTCCGTGCTGTGCCGAAGATGACTGGAACAACGAAATGTGGCAAGATTGAGGGGTGCAAGGGCAGCCAGAGTGACGTCAGAACGCGTGGATCGACGCATCCACCGACAAGCTGTAGCAGTCACTTGTTCCTCGATTCTGCAGCAGGTGCAAGATACCCTGAATGTTCCCGTGTGAACCAGAACCATTTCACGTCGTTTGGTCGCACGTGGTCTGCAATTACGGCGTCCGCTAAGAAGACTGCCATTGACCCCACAACATAGACAGCAACGTTTAGTATGGTGCCGGACTAGAGCGACGTGGATGACAGAATGGCGAAATGTCGTGTTCTCAGTTGAATCCCGCTTCTGTTTATCGAGTGATATTCGCCGTATATGTGTGTGGCGTCGACGTGGAGACAGATCTAATCCGGCAATAACTGTGGAACGTCTTACCGCACGACAGCGTGGCATAATGGTTTGGGGCGCAATTTCGTACAATTCCATATCACCTCTAGTTCGTATTCAGGGGACTATGACGGCCCAACGATACTTGGATAATGTGCTGCGGCCGGTGGCAATTCCTTACCTTCAAGGGCTACCTAATGCAATTTTTCAGCAGGATAACGCCCGACCACACAGCGCTCGCATCTGCCAACATGCTCTCCAAGGCACACAGATGCTTCCCTGGCCACCATACTCTCCTGACCTGTCACCAATCGCACATGTGTGGGATGTGATTGGACGCCGTTTGCAGACTCTGTCCCTACCTCGTTCAGAAGACGAACTGTGGCAAATGGTTGAAAGGGAATGGAGAGCCATCCCTCTGGACACCATCCGCACCCTTATTGACTCTATGCCTAGACGTGTTTCTTCGTGTATCGCTGTCCGAGGTGGTCCTACATCCTACTGAACCGACGCCGTTCTCGCTCCGTATTCTGCCTAACATTTTGAAATTAAGATCATTTATTATTCCTTGCTGTCCCTGTCTTTTTCCCAAATTTAATCTCTTTCTGACCACTCCTTCTTGGTGTTGCATTTTTGTCGACTGCATATTTTCTTAAGCAATAGGATTCCTTATTTTAACGAACTCATTTCCTTTACTCATACTACTCTAATAAACGGTATTCTTCACTTCGTACTATTTATTACTTATTAGCGATTTCTTGAATCTACTTATGTTTGTTCAGAATTTCGTATTTTTCCATTAGGCGGTAGCTAATAAAAAGCCCTTAGTTCCACCTGAAGTCCATCGGGTTATGATCATATCTTGAGAATTTCGTCCTTATGAGTCAATTAATGTAACTTTTGTTACTACTAAAGAAGGGAAACTATCACTAAATGTGACACTCCGTTTGAATATATACTACTTCACTGTAATCGCTAGAATTTGTGGAAAAAATGATTGGGGTTAAAATTCCTATTCTATGGATTCATTCGCGAGACTTAGGCCTGCCCATACGCCTACTCATACGATTCACTTATGATACGATGCGATGTTGCACTGCGTTAGAGTTGTTACGAAGTTGGTGAAATACCTATCAAACTCCAGAGTGCTCAAGCGCTGAAATGCGCTTTTTTTTTGCGCGCGCAGCGATTTGGAATGCCGATAACGCAGCGCAATCGTATTGCAAGTACATCACGTAAACGGGGCTTTAAAACAGATACCTGATGAAGATAGATCAGTGCTGTGTCCACCCCCTCATATCAAATAGTTTTCTGTTTTATTGTCACGTAACAAACCGTCGCATCACCGAATGAAGGTGTAATCCTATTCATCATTTTGCTACGTTTTCTAGAGTATTGTGGCATTGACTATCCTTCATTAAATAAAATAATTAAAAAAAAAAAGGTTTTTAAATTTATTCACTTGATTGTCTTTCATGTGCATAATCAGAAAATCATTACTTCATAACCTAAATAATAGTGATATTAATTTTGCATGAAAATAAAACAGCTTGATCGTGATTTTGAATTCGTTCAATATCTAATGTGCATGCAGTTAAGGGATATTAGGGCATTATTAAGGAATTAATATGAATTTTTCAAATTCATATTAATTCCTTAATCATTATAAAAAGTACACGTACATTATACATTAAAAAATACTTGCATCTGAGTCGGCGTAAACATCCTGGCACATAAATGCTTCAACATTAATGAAAAACGAATAAATAAAAAGCAGACGAACATTCGATACTTGCTTTCCCAAGAAACTAAAATCGATGAAAAATCGAAAAATCAAAACTCGCCTCAAAAGAGTCACTGTTTATTTACTACTGCTAGTAACTTATATTTAGAGAAAATTCTTTTATTGGCCATTTATTCATAGAGTAACATTGAAAATAACTTCTATTTCTAGTGAAAAGGTTGTTGAAAATCCGATACTTGTCAGCGATTTAAAAACTGGCTTCAGATCAATCCTATAAAAGTAATATTTTATTTCGTAAAGGATTGGAGTGTTAAAATTTCTGAATAATTCTGGCAACTCTTAAAAGTAATGAATTAATCATTCATAAGAACGTAAATATCACAATAAACATATTTTCTCGCTATTCTTCTATTACACTGTAAAAAATACCCGTAATTTCAACTGGTTTTTCCCGTAAATTTGACTGTTTCGTTGACACCCGTTTCGTTGATAAACGGTTTTTCCCCGTTCTACGCTTCAGCTATGAACGGTTTAAAACCGTAATTTTGTCCTTGTATGGTAAAAGACCGTTATGTTGACGGGTATTCTCCGAAACTTTTACGGTTTTGCACAACCAACCCAACTGCCGGTAAAAAACCGTAAATTTTACGGATTTTTTTTTTACAGTGTACCATTGTTTTTATTGACCAGACACATATCCTTGATTCTACGATCAGTACAAGGAGTAATGATGCCTTTCCTGCCCCATTTGCCGACGGGATCTGCTTTTAATGACTTGTTCAATTTTAAGTTTTCGATACGTAAAACTATTACTGAATTAGAAACACCTGTTAAATTTTTGATAGGTCTCGAGAAATGTAAGGAGGAGAGTAGTAATGATTTTATTTCTGTACATTTTCTGGGGGGAGGTCTCTGAAGTCTTGCCCATTCTTAAAAAAAAAACGTTTTGACAATATCAAACAATAATATAAATCAAATATGGAAATTTAATCGCAAACTACAGTAATATTGCTTTATTAATAAGTGTTACCTACGTCTTAACTATAGCAGGCACCGAAACTTTCAGAAAGAAAAAAAAAAAACTCGAATACTTAATATAACCTCACGGCAAGAGCAACAGTTTTCTCGCATTAGAGACGAAAACAGGAATAACCTCACATATTTGTAAAATTCTATTCTATTCAAGAGTCACAACTGACTACAACTGTATTTATGTCGAGGACTGCATACTAAGTGCCTTGCCTCCATTATTTTATATACCGATAGATGGCAGCACCATCACCGGATCGAACAGTTAATGAGAATTTATAACTAGTCCAAGAGCTAATAGCTACCTGGTACTAGCACCCCCAGAGGTATCGTTTCACTTGGAGGACATTGAGACCACGAGCATATTTAACGTCGCCCAGTCCCCTTTAATGACGACGGTGGGTCTTCGACCAGCGGGGATCGAACCCGAGCCCCTCCGGCCCCGAGTCCAATGCCCTACCGATCAGGCTACCACGGCCCTATTTGTAAAATGAAGTAAACTGGTAATGTTGCCACTCCTAAAAAGCAGTAATAATGATACCAGAAGCATCTTGGAACATTTAAAAAATGCGGTTCGTGATTAACTTCTTCAAAAAGTGAGCCTAAGCTGGAAAATACGAGAATTTGAGTAGTGTCATTAATAATTTGGCCACCCACTGTAATTCCGCCTCTGAATTAAAAAAAAAAAATCCATTTAGAAATCAACCTCAAACTTATTCCATTTCAACCTTAGAGCAGAAGTTAAAATGGAGGGAGCAAGTTCAATCATTGGCTTAGCAAAAGTTGACCCAAAGTCCCACAAGTCACGTGAACAACGAGGAATGGTTGGCACGTTTTGCGTGAAACGAGAGAAAGAAACCCGATTTCTTCCCCATGCTTTGCTTTAAAATATTTCACGTGACTTGGGCTCTTGGTTTCACGAATGAAAGTCTTCACTCCCTCCATTTTATTTCTTCTGAATGATTTCAACTCTCAGCACGCAACAGCGCTTATTCTTCAGAAGAAGTTATCTTGGAGATTAAAAATTCCATCTTGGAAATACACAAAGTTCTGACATTGTTTTCTGAATACTAAGTACAATCAAAAAACTACAGATACATGTTTCTGGGTTACCAGGAAACTCTTCAATGCATAAAGAAGTTTGCTTATGTATTTTAAAGTATCTGACAGGAGAAATTATTGGACATCCTCATGGTTGAACATTTTTGAAGAAAAAGTTCTTAGCAATCCGAAACATCTGACTACATCCCCCCCCCCCAAGTTCGTGCAAATAACATTGTATATATATTTTTATTTTTTGATTTTGTGCTCACAAATAATTATATATATATATATATATATATATATATATATATATATATATATATATATATATATTATCTAAACATTTGCCAAAACTTAAATGAGAAACTAAAACTGAAATTACACTTCAAGATGAATCATAAATATTTTTCTTCATGAAACAAAGATTTATATTGATGAATCGATCTTGATTCAAAGTACTCTTAACACTCGTTCAAGGAAAATCTTTAGCACTCAATTGAATTTTTCTGATTCAAAACTTAATTCATATTGGTCTTTTCATATGTGTAAAATAATATTAATACGTACTTAAATTCATTTGAAATAAAATTATATACAAATGTTTAAAAGATACATCTATTTTAAAAGTGTACTAGTAAAGAGGAAGATATTTTTTATAAAAAAAAAACCTAGAAAAATCCGATAGAATGTAAAAGTATGATGAAATAATGCTTTTACATTCTTCATTTTTTTACATTTATCTCGTCTGTTTAAGCAAAAAAAGAAAAAGAAAAAAAGTTGCGTACTTCTTTAATTAAATTAATATATTGACTTATAAGATAGCGTTTTCTTTCTTTCTTTTTTTTTTTTTTTTTGGAAATTGAATGCTTTTTCATGCTTTATTTCTATTGTAATCCTAAACGAGCTGATGTGTGCATCACATGACTTCCTTTTACACCAATTTAATGCTATTTCCCTATTATTGCAATTTTAATGGGATTCTCTCTCTAACTCTTTAAATATCACTAGCAATGGCCACATTGAAAGCAGATTTAAAAAAAAAAAAAAAAAATCGCCAAATTTTTCGCCAAGTTGGCGACAAAACTTGGCAACCAAAAGACTGGCGATATATCGCCAAGTGACCGCCAAATTATAACACCACTTGAGTTTGCAT
Organism: Uloborus diversus; assembly: GCF_026930045.1. Lineage (NCBI taxonomy): Eukaryota > Metazoa > Arthropoda > Arachnida > Araneae > Uloboridae > Uloborus > Uloborus diversus. The sequence goes on along the minus strand of NC_072733.1, from coordinate 213,571,979 downwards.
CGAAATTAACAATGATTTTCCCCCCAAAAAGGTGCAAAAGACCCCTTTAGAAACACCCGAATGCAACCAAAATAGGAGGTGCACAACTAGACCCCACTACGAGTCTATGTACCTAATTTCAACTTTCTAGGACATACCATTTTTGAGTTATGCGAGATACATACGCACATACGCACATACACACATACGCACATACATACAGACGTCACGAGAAAAGTCGTTGTAATTACCTCGGTGATGGTCAAAATGGATATTTCGCGTGTCTATACATTCTTAGGCACTTTTCCGCATGTGGTCGAATCGAAAAAAAAAACTCAACATTCATTTGGGGGTGAGCAAAATGGAAATTAAGGGCGATTTTTGAGTGAAAATTTTTTCGCGAATACAATACTTCCTTTTTTGTAAAAGGAAGTAAAAATCGTATATTTTGTAGTTTGTACGGAAAATCTCTTTAAACGATAAAACCAACGTAACTACAAAATCAGTCAGACCTGCAGTTGCCAAATTTCGCACGAAACCTTTACGAAATTGATATTATAGACAGTTCTTAAAATGTGAATTTTCAATGAAAATATATATTAAACCAAATTTTAAACTCGAGTTTTTTCTACTTAAGAAAAAAATAGTAAAAACATTGAAAAGAAGACTAATAGTTAACGAAATACATTAATAGAAGAATAGGTATAGTTTGAAGGCTAAAATAAAGATATGACGTCTGAAACACTTCAAAATTGGTTTGGTTTTAAACTTAACAGCTTGTGTTTTGATTTTAAGTTGTATTAATTCAGTACACTTTCGTTAAGCTGTATTTGGTTGACTGCAGGCCCGGACTGGCTCCTTCTGGGGTGGTCGGCTAGGTGCTAGAAAGGGGCCCCAGCCTCCTGGTACGGAGGTTCCTGGGGCCGTTTTCTGCGAAAATGTGAGAAAGCTATTGTTTCAAAAATTGCTTTTTCTTTTTGGACATGTTAAATAATAAAACTAAAGTTAAATTTATGTATAAAAAACATGTGTTTGAAGTTTTACTTGACTTACCCTTTAGCAGAAGGAAATTTCATACCATTTTTACAAAATCTATTAAAGGTGCATTATTTTATTTATCATTATTTCTGAATTGAACGTTTTTTTTTTCTTTATTATTATTTTTTTTTAATAATTTTATTTACCTTGTAAGCGGAGACTATGTGGAGAAGGATTGTGATGCAGGGCCAGGGTTGGAAAGATTTTTCCCACAACCGGTATTTACCGTCCTGGGAAATACTATTGTTTTTCCCGCACGGGAAAACTGATTTGATTATTAAAAATATAAATTCAAAACAATTTTTGAAAATCAGATGTAAAATTCTCCATTTTTAGGCCTAATGGGGGGGAGGGGGTAGCTTAGTCACCAAGAGGGAGCCTCTTATCCTCTCCGTGGGTGAGCCACTGTTGGAAGGGACTGAGATTTTTTTTATCACACGCTATTTTAAGCTTAAAGCAATGCCTTAATAGTAGAAAATTATCATACCTTTTTTGCTTCATCTTGTCACTATTTTGTCCCAATGTATCTATCGTTTAATTTCCATAATAAAAATTATAGTTGGCTTGCACGCAAGTAAAATACAAACCTTCAATTATCTTACTATAATGCAGATTGCAGAAGACAAACCCCCACGTGGAATAGTTTTATAGCCAATATCCAGTCGAACCCTATCGGAAAGATTTCCATATGCATTCAATTTTCCCATTTATTTACTGGTTTAAAAGCAAAAGGAGATGGGGCATTAAAGCAATCAACATGAACCCATTGAGTCTTGAACGAGTCATGAAGTTTTTATTTACTCCTATTTTTATTACACCTGCATTTCTCTTTTGTTTGAGTTTTTTTCACACGGTCATCATCCATACCCAAATTCTAAGTTCTTGTCTTATCTCATCTTTTTGATTCTACAAGAACTTGCAGAAACGTGGGAGAAACGCACCTTTAGCGGCCTGGATCACAAAAGCTGACATAACTCTCCAAGGGGTCCTAATTTACTCCTGTCACCGGAGTAACTTAACCATGCGTGGAACCAAATTGACAAAGACAGAACTCACGTGTAGTACCGCCAACACCCCCGGAGGCCTCGGTAGTACACTTGGAGAAAGAAGGAAGGAAAGAAAAGTTGTTGGTTAAATTTTATTTGTTGGAATTTGCAAAAGATAACTTTTTTCAACTTTAGGATTACTCTGGAGATCTGCTTACTCGCAGACTCTGTAATGCGAGGAGGGGGGAGGGCACACCTCTTAGGGGGCCCATGGCCCGAGAAACCAAAGAATCTTTTTAAAAATAAATCGAACACCTAAACACCTCCAGGATCTGATTACTGAATAGGCCAACTAGGCCGTAGCCTAGGACCCTGGATATTTAGGGGCCCTCAAATGGCTGAAACTACTTTAGTTTGCGGCTAAAATTGTTTTAGCCAATGTATAGAGTTTGAATACAGGGCTCCCCAAAACTTGAACCTAGAAATATTGAAGCATACAAACACAAACAACAACCACTCTTTTAATTTTTTTTTCTTTTGAGCGGGGGGGGGGGGGGAGAGGGCAGTTCAGTGGGCGGTTAGGGGCCCAGATGATTTTTTGCAGGGAGGCTGAACATTTCTGTTGGGGGACCCTTAGGCGATTCCTAAGTTTTGCCTATTTGTTAATCCGGCCCTGTTTACGGGACAAATTCAGAGAATTTAAAGCCCAACGGGCCCCTAACCTAAAAATAATGTTTGCCCCGGGGCCCTACCTGGCTTTAATTAGGTCCAGTGTGCTATTTGTATAAAACTAGAGATCAAAAGCATCCCAGACAGGGCCTGATTAAGATATAGGAAGGTTCTAAGCAAATATTTTTTGGAGCCACTATGCAGTTAAATCTTACTTTTAGGCATTAGCTAAAATAACTTTAGCCATTGGAGGGCCCCTAAAAAGCAAGGGCCCTAGACCACAGCCTAGTTGGTACATTCAGTAATCAGGCCCTGATCCTGGCAAAACGTATAAGGAAACAGATTGAAATAGTTACAAGGAAATCAAAGAATTGTAAAATCATTTTTTGCTACAAATTTTTTTTCGCTTCATTTGAGGGCCCTTCCTAGCTTGGGGGCCCTCGGCGATCGCCGACTAGCCGACCTGGCCAGTCCGGGCCTGGTTGACTGAAAACAAAAGCAGATAAATACAGGTCTAGTCTGACAAACGATAATTTAAAATATCGTCAGCGAACTTCTGCTGACAAAAACGCTGTCAAAATCGCCTGCAATTCCGTTAAAAACTTAAATGCTTCAAAATCAAATTGATAAATTTTTTAATAATTATGTTCACTCATTACGTAATATAAGTAACTAAATGTATTTTTAATACCATTATTAATAATCCTAGTTAGTTGCAAATAATTCAACTTGGTTACAATATCAGCTTTCACTCTAGTTAGTGTAGAGTACAGTCAAGTGCCCATACTTGGGACAGTACCCTAACTTGGAACATTTTGCCGAATTTAGTTTTGAGGGCTGGTACACCTGTTGGTATTTCATCAGTAAGAAATGAATGGTGTTACAGAGGCTATGTAAGTTGAACTTTGATTTATCAGCTTTATTTGTCATTTTTATGATTTTGAAAAGTTCGGAAAAACATGCGGTTTTTAAGTATGGAAATAACTTGGGCATTAGTTTGAAACTCATCTCAGTTATTGTACTTGTGCCTAATTTGGACAAATTCATTTCCACCCAACTTCAAATTTTTGAGAAATTCCAAATACGCTCCAAACTTGGGACGCTGCTCCAAGTTAGAATACTACGGCATAAAAAGTGTCTGTAAGGAATATTGAGGAAATAAAGTGTATTATTGTATTAACAAAAACATATGGATACAAAATTTTAGAAATTGATGGCTATTTTGATGGCAATAAATGTGTCATACCATGACAGAGTAGTTGTCATCGTTAAAAAAATTTGAATCTATTGATGAGCAAAAGATGTTTTGCCAATATATTACTTATATTAGTTCTAATAAAAATGAGTCTCAAAGTATAGATGAGGCCAATTTATTTGTAGTGAATTTCAAGTATTATGAAAGAATGAAGATGAATGTGAAAAGATTTGGGATAAGGAACATGGAGAGCTAAATATAAGCTGTGTTAATAATTTAGGTTCACCAATTGCTTATGCTTCCAAATATAGAGGGGAAAGCGGAACTATTACATTCAAAAGAATTAAGGAGACTTTGGAGACATTCAATGTTTTCAGGGGCAAGTGTACATTCTGAAATTATTGAAAGTTGACAAGATTAGATTTTTTCTATCTAATGAAGTTTTTTCTTTATTGGGTTGTAAAATAAACTGCTTTAAAATGATAGTTGGTGTCCCAAATTATTATCTATTGCTGAATACATGCAGGGCCGCGGCATGCGTATGTGCAAGGTCGTGCGCGGCACGACGGCGCCAGAGTCAAAAAGGCGCCGAGCTCTACCAATCAAAAATGCTCCAAATGAGGGGGCGGGGGGGGGGGAGAGAAATATCCTACCAAAAAATAAAATTGAACTTTTCACTATCTATAAAAGTAGCGGTGAAATTATACTGCTCATTGAAACAAGCAATCCTCGTTGCTACTTATCTATAAGGAAAGATTATTGCCTTGTTGCGTCTAAATATGCTATTAAAAATCGCAATCTATTACACTGAAAACACATGATGCTAATTAATGCATTCATATGTGGAGATATGAATCTTATTTCGGTATGTCTATAATTTCACAAGGTTGAGCATGCGAAGCAGCACAAGGAATTCGCTATTCCCCATTTTGGTTCTTGCGGTGAATATGTTACAATTATAATATATTATTATTATAATTATTGCGCATATAAAACACGTGTTTAAGTTATTGCACATGTTAAAGACATATTGCACGAATTATTATTATAATTCGTGCAATATGTCTTTTCGTGATTTTTAACTATTGTTCGTGGTAATTTCACTGCATCATGTTATCATACATTAACAAATACGGAAAGCATATTTGCATATTATTTACTTGTGCGTAATTTGCATATATTGTAGGCAATGATTTAGAGTAACATTTTAGTTCCGAAAAGTAACGACTAAAATTACTTAATTCCTCCACCCCCTTTTTCTTCAACTATTTGCGTATTAAATTAAAGAAAGAGCTTTGGACAATGTGTGTTTGTTTTAGACATTAAATTCAATGCCTTTTAACGATTTCGTGTTTTAGAGTTATACGTTTTACCGGCAAGTTTCAGTTTCAGATTTTCGAGTGGAATATCCTATAAAATATTGTCCTTCAGCTTAGAAATATTATCAGTACCCCCACAACCAGAGGGGGGTAGGGGTTCACAGAGCACCCCTCTGGTTGCACCGTCCAGTGCCCCTTCCCAGCCAGAATGCTTAGTTGAATGTTCTCAAAAAAATATTTACAATTGAAGAGGGGAAAAAAAACACGTCTTTTTGGAAAGCAAATTGATTTTAATAAGGAAAAAATAATGATGTTGGGGTAAAACTTTAATTTCTTTTAAAAAGAAATCTTTGAGTTAAAAATTCTCAATACTTTCAGCATATCGTGGTCATCTGCTCCCCCTCCGTCCTATTTCTTCTCTTTTTTCCTTATTATTATTTTTATTTTTTCTAGTTACCTAAAAATAAGAAAGTTTTTAACGTTTTCAGATCTTAAATTTCGCAAAACTTCGCGAATGCTCCTGAATACGAAACAACATCGCATGAAACTGCGTTCGAAAATCACTTAAAATTGCGTTTTTAGCGCTTCAATTTCGAAAGATTTACGACCCTACTGTTACCAATATGATCCTACACTCACGTTTTTTAGATTTCAATTTCAAAAAATATTCGGAAAAGGGCCTCCGAACCTCCTTTCTTAAATAGCATCAAAAATTAGGTCTATCAAACATGACTTACGAAAAATTTAAGTTAGAATAGATTCCGAACCACTTCTCCTAATATCATAGAATACTACTTAGGTTTTTAGGCCTGATGTAATTTAGAAAAAAATTCCAGGGGGGAGCTCTAGAATTCCCTTCTTGTAAAAAGCTTCAAAGTTGTCTACAATTGCGTTTCTGAAAGTTCAATTTCGAAAAATTGAAGGAAAGAAAAAGAATTGATTTCTATATATTTTTCAAAAAAAAAAAAAAAAAAGAGAAAAAACGGTCGAGTAGAATCCCAGAGTTCCATCCCTTATTCTTAACGGCTAAATATGGCCTATAATCACGTTTTAAGGCTTCAGCTTCAAAAAATTTCCGCAGAGCTCCTTGTAACTTTTTCCCCCATAACACCACCGAAGACCGTCTCAAATTTCGTTTTCTAAACTACAAGTTTCAAAATTTTTGCGGGGAAAACTCTGGAACCCTCTTATTAAAAGAGATATTTTTTCAATTTGTGCCCCCCTAAAACTATTTTCTAGTAGCACCACTGCTCCTATTGTCACGTTTTCACAGGCGTAAAAGTTTTATTAATTGTTTATCACTTAGAGATTAGATTCAAAGTGGCTTTAACTTGAATATTAAAATGTTTTCTTTTTCCAAAACGCATTGTATATCAGAGGAGCTGCTGAACTCGGAATAATTTTGAGATTTGAAGTAAAAACGTATACCATATTGCTAAATTAAATATTCGCACAGTATTTTCTGTATAAATTAAATGCCAAACTTTTTTTTTTCATTTTATATTTGTATACAAACCTCCCTTCAGCAATTAACTATATTTTCCTCGAACGCCAGAACATAAAGGCGCTCAAAAGACATTTGCACGACGGTGCCGATCAGGCTTGGGGCGGCCCTGAATACATGAAAGAAAGATCAAAATATTAAGTGTCTCAAGTTAGGGAGGGGGTCTTCAACTTAGGACAATGAACATGTTTTTTTTTTTTTTAATTTTATTTTTAAAGGGACACATCTACACATCTATTCCTTGTCTTGAGTTGATACTTAGGCACATCCGAAAAATAGAATATTTCGTTTGAATGAAGAAATATGACTGAATAAGTTAACTAAAGGTAAAAGTTCCAAAGTCAAGTGCCCATACTTGGAACTGTCCCAAGTATGGGCACTGTATTAAATATTGTAAAATAATGTGGCATGACCGCAATAACAGCTAACTGCGGCTCTCAAACTCAATTACTTATCCGATTTTGGCACTTACAGAATTTGAATAAAGAAGCCTCATTAGATCATAAAAGTGAACTCAGAAAACTACAAACATTTCCTTCAATGACTATTCCTTAGTTATTCATTGTGACAGATATGTATAAAGAGCAAGATACTTCTCAAATACCGGTGACGGAAGGGAAGTAAAAGAGATTTTATTGCAAAGATTTAGGAAGTGACATTATTACGTCCGTTAATATCTCAAGCGGACGTTGACAGCTTGAGAAGTGAGATAATTTTAATACTACATTTAAAGCTGAAGCAAGTATATCCTTGGACATATATCCGATGATTCAAGCTCGCTCAATTGGCGGAAGAGGTCGTGAAAGCGCGAAAAGCACTCGGGGAACGATTTGTTATGATTTGAAGAATATTTCCATCACTTTGGCGAAAATATTCATCCCTTCCGGCGTATTGAGGGCGAATTTGGAAATAAATGTCACAAAATGATATTATAAATGTTCTCAATTTTTAACGCGACTCAACTGGGCGAGATTTGTATTGATGAAACATTTTACAATACGAACAAATCATGTGAGGCATGTATAATAATTGGCGTTGTCGCACATTTTTGATATTTGAGTCAGTAAATTGGTACAACATAGATGGCAGGCCATCATTACACATTTTTTCGGGATCTGGGGAAACAGAGTATATACTTGAAATATACAGTGAAACTTCGATAAGTCTAACTTCGATAAGCCGAAAACTTCGACAAGCCGAAGTGAATCTTTTATTTCAGTCTAACTGAATGGAATATTTTTATTTATTTTCGATGAACCGAATTTCGGTGAATCGAAATATTCGATAAGCCGAATTTCATTTCACAACCGTCATTAGATTTTCCTTGTTGACATAACTCCACAAGTCGTGATTCATCCCCCCTCCCTATAGTATGAACATAAAGAAAGCTTCTGGACCAAGTAAATCTAATAAATCTCTGACATTAATTTAGAAATTGAGTGGAGCTTTTTTACAAAAAGAAAATTAACATTTAAGCAGTTTTGTTGATTTTTTGTAGTTAATGACGTATTTTAAGTCATAGAGTGCACAAATAATGAAGATATTTTACCATGAATGAGTGAAAATAGTAAAAACCTTTCTGTTGTTAAAACTTGAGTTAGTGGTAAAATTACCTTCTATTCGAGGTATTGGAATATCAGCAGATGTATTGCGCATTTTCATAGTATCCCGTCCGAATGTTCTCGACTTCTCGTTTACAAACTGTTTAAAATATCCTTTATCCTTTTTGGTAATTAAACACTGTTATAGTCATTCCGCATAAAAATTTAATTTTTTTTCAACCTATACAAATTCTTGAATTTATAATTATAGTAATTCTATTACATGTTAATAATGTCAAGTATAATCTCCTTGATACATTATTCTAACAATTTTTGCTCCTACTATAAATTTAATGAGTTTCAGTGGTAGTTTTTTCTTAATTCTATAGTTTTGTTTTCGACAAGTCGAATTTTCAATAACTCGAAGTTTTCTGATTTTTTTGCAACTTCGACTTATCGAAGTTTTACTGTGTTACACAAAAACCAACAAAATACGGTTACACTCATAAAATATTTTATAAAAAAGGTCCTGAGAGTAAAAAATCTTATAATTTCTGGTCCTATTTTATTTTGGCCATCTTGTATAGGGTCTGGTGGGGGAAAGTGGTCAATGGGGTAAAGTGGTCATACGTCAAATATATGGCTATAACTTGGCAAATAAATGTTCGAATGAATGTGCAAATTTTATTTTAGAGTAGGGCAGTTGGAAACTACATTTTGAATACAAAATTTTACAACTGGCAAAATTTTATTTGGCAACAAAAAATATTTTGCTTGAATATGAAACATTTTAAAATCTAAACACCTATTTTAACTTCCTTGGGAAATTTTGTTTAATAGAATTAGGAACAGATTGACTGCACAGGAAGCTTCCTTACATGTCTCAAGAACTCTTACTCATTAGCAGTTAGCTGAATCTATTTTAAATAATTTTTTAGAACAATTTAAGTAAGATGGGGTAAAGTGGTCATAATATTAGGCTTAACGAATATTGTTCTTCAAATGTCACTTAATCTTTAAGTATAAGGCAGATACAAATTAAATATTAATTTTACTTCATATGTATTTTTTTTTTACAGTAAATGGGGTTAAATATACTTGTATATGCGTATATATACGCATATATACTCGTGTTCACATAAATGCGCCAATAAATACGTATATGAGTATCTGCAAGTATTTTTTATACATATAGCTATAAATTCTACTATACACGTATATGCTCGCATATATACTCGTATATATAAGAACACTTATATACTCAGGTAGACACGTATATACGCGTACGTACTCGAGTAAACACTTACATACAAGCATAAGAAATACAAGTATACAGGGTGAGTTTAAACTCTTGAGCAAATTATTAAAAGGTGTTAGAGGTGAGGATAAGAAGTAAGAATCACATAAGGAACATATGGTCACAAACACAATGCTGACGCGCTACATACACGCAAAGCCAAAAACTGATGGATGCAAAAAGAAGTCATTTATTTATGACACAAAGACGATTTTACACAACATTTTAGGTCTTAAGACAGTTTTAATGCGATTGATGAAATTTGCGGCCTGCAGCTGTAATACAAATGTGTCGCATTCACAGATCACTCTCTGTTGCAATAACGAGACTTATGAAAAAATTTCATCTGTCGCTGCGGCTTTGTTGCGATGCGTGTATTAGAGCTACTACAGGCCGTAACTTCTAACAACTGTTCTAAATATTTCTTAAAAACTAAAATGTTAGGTAAAATCATCTTTGTGCAACAAATTTGTGCCCTGCTTTGTATCCATCAGTTTCTGGCTTTGTGTGCATGTAGCGCGTCAGTGATCATAATCTTAATTGCGTCTTATCTTACCGTCTTACACCCCTTTGATTTTTGCCCAAGAGCTTGGATTCATTCTGTAGGCCGACATGTATATAAGCGTATATTCTCGTGTATGCATACATGTACTGGAGTATACACGTATATATGCGTATATACTCCACCTGCTTCCACATTATATATACGTGAGTAGACACGTACCCCAAAGACGCACTGGGTGTATCCACGAATTAACTCGTGTATACCCATATATGTATGAATGTACACTTATATATGCGTATATACGTCTATTATACACATATATATACTCCAGTATGTACGTATTTTCTCGAGATTCAAGTGCATACGCGCATATGATGTTCGTTTACACGCGTATATACTCGTATATACACGTGATACGTATATACCTGTGACGCGTATATACATGTGACACGTATGTACTCATGCAGACACGTATACACTCCAGTAGCTAATCACGTATACATGCTTATATACTCGTATATATGCTTATATACTCGTATATACACGTATATGCTCGTATAATACACGTATATACTAGTATATACACGTATATACTTGAGTAGGCACGTGTATGCATGTATCTGATGTATACATGTATCTACTCATATAGGAACGTGTTTACTCGTGTATAACACACAACACGTATATATTCATGCATACACGCATGTACTCGTGAGTATACTTATAACTATAAAAATAGCCGAAATATACAAGTATTAGGGTTATTTATAATGGTTTTGCATCCATTTTTAACTATGACCACTTTACCCCATGCTATGACCCCCCCCCCATGGGGTAAAGTGGTCATAAAAACATAGAGAAAAGAAAGTGCTATAAAACTACTAAAATCAATATTTTTCATCCTAAAATTCAATGTACCGTGTTCTTTAATAATGCAATGTAAAATAACAACAAAAAAAGTTGAAGTGTTTAAAGAATTTGTTGTATTTATTATCCACCTAAGCTGAAAACCTACGATTTTATGACCACTTTACCCCACCAGACCCTATTATATATTTATCAAGCCTACTGGATTGTCTTCTTCCAGGACCAGTGACGGGGATCAGTCGTATTAGCTTGAGCATTTTGTACTTAGAAACATTTGTAACAGTTTGAATAGATCACGCTAAGATCTATCTTGGTTGCGAAGTAGGTTCATTTATACATTATTAATCGTATTTTCAGAAAACTGCTGAAAACACATCAATTTTAGTTTGTTCAGTTTTCCAAATTTTCAATCATTATTTGAGTTTTTGAAATTAAAATTTAAAATAAAAGAATATATTGTACCCTCTAATTTCCCAAGTATCCAATATTTAAGGGGTTATATTCACCCCGTTAAAGGTGTCTGTTGCCAATAAAATAAAAATAAACGAGCTGATGAAGTCATCACATGACTTCCTTTTACTCCTGGTTTACTCTCTAAATATCACCAACAGTGGCCAAATTGAAACCATACTTTAAAAAAAAATCACCAAATTTATCACCAAGTTAGCGACAAAACTTGGCGACCAAACTTGGCGAGTACATGCGTGTATGCATGAATATATATACGTGTTGTGTGTGATATATTGCCAAGTGTCCGTCAAATTATAACACCACTTGAGTTTACATCAAAATTAATGATTTCCCCCCAAAAGGGGGCAAAAGACCCATTTAGAAACACCCGATACCGGTTATAAAATCGTAGGTTTTCAGCTTAGGTGGATAATAAATACAACAAATTCTTTAAACACTTCAATTTTTTTGTTGTTATTTTACATTGCATTCTTAAAGAACACGGTACATTGAATTTTAGGATGAAAAATATTGATTTTAGTAGTTTTATAGCACTTTCTTTTCCCTATGTTTTTATGACCACTTTACCCCATGGGGGGGGGGTCATAGCATGGGGTAAAGTGGTCATAGTTAAAAATAGATGCAAAACCATTATAAATAACTCTAATACTTGTATATTTCGGCTATTTTTATAGTTATAAGTATACTCACGAGTACATGCGTTTATGCATGAATATATACGTGTTGTGTGTGATATATTGCCAAGTGTCCGTCAAATTATAACACCACTTGAGTTTACATCGAAATTAATGATTTCCCCCCAAAAGGGGGCAAAAGACCCATTTAGAAACACCCGAATGCAACCAAAAGGAGAGGTGCACAGCTAGATCCCAGTAGGAGTCTATGTACCAAATTTCAAATTTCTAGGACATACCGTTCTTGAGTTATGCGACATACATACGCGCATCCGCACATACATACATACATAAGTACATGCAGACGTCACGAGAAAATTTGATGTAATTAACTCGGGAATCATCATTATGGATATCTCGCGTGTCTATACGTTCTTACGCATTTATCCACGTGTGGTCGAGTCGAAAAAAAAAACTTAATATTCATTCGGGGGTGAGTAAAATGGAAATTATGGTCGGTTTTTGAGTGAAAATTTTTTCGCGAATACAATACTTCCTTTTTGTAAAAGGAAGTAAAAAGGGGAAAAAAACAAACACTGTTCAATATTTTTAAGTGTTCAATCGATGTGCGAAGTTTTATTCCAATCGGTGATTCACGCTTAAGTAGGGTTACTTGTTAGTGTAGAACACCAAGTTTGGGTTAAATTTTAATGTGTAAGTAAAATTATTCTACCGTTATCTTTCAATATGCTCGTTAATTCAAAATACAATTTGAGTGTTCTGGACAATTTATTTCATGAAATAACTCCTGAAAGCAAATTAGTGCAAATGCGAGTGTTGATATTTTCAAATCTCCCGATACCCGAAAGGAAAGCAGTCCCAATACCCGTTTAAATATAGCAACATTCAACCCAGAGTATGAGGAATATAAGCCACATTCGTTTCAAAGTGAGTGAAACATTCCGCCTTTATCCAGTAGATTTTTTCTAATGACTGACCTCAGCTAAACCCGCCCACCTTCTTGCTGTTCAAAGAGCTAAATAAAGCTCTTTTCTTTAAAATATTTCCATTAGATCCATTGAAAGCCTCTCAACTCTTTTCTTCGCACACGCTTTGCAAGTAGGTGAAGATGTAAATCCCAAATCGATGGCTTTCGGGACTCAGTGTGATGAACATATTTGATTTGCATTTCGATGTGAGCCTTTACGACTAATGTAGTGCACGAACACCGAGAAACAGAAAGTTTCGAAAAAGTTTTATCATTTTGCCGTAATAATTTAATATTCTAATCAATATGGAAAGTTGAGCAAAGGGCAACGTTGTTGCACTGTGCTTGCATAATTTGTTTACCGGAGTGCTGGCCTAAAATTAGAAACGAGTAGGATTTAATAAAATCGTATAAAAAGTGACTTGTTGTTTGTTGTACGAAATTCAAGATACTTAAATCGTTAAAACACGAGGTTATATTTCATTTTTATACTGCTCTTTTGAAGATAAAAGAAATACTTGCCTTGACTTTTTGTAAAAATTAGTTCGTAACGGCCGGCGTAAAATTCGATTTTTTTTACTACGAGGCGTATCAGGAAAGTAAGTACCGTTTTGAAAAAAAAAAGCTATAATTTTTTTTTTAAATATTATTTAATGTTTACATGAAAGATCATACCTTAAATTATTTTTCAACATAGTTTCCACCATTGTTGAGGCACTTGTCGTAGCGGCTCACCAGCTTATTTATACCTGCCTCAAAGAAACTTGCCGCCAATGAAGAGAGCCATAAATTTACAGCGTTTTTTGCGTCGTCATCACAAGCAAAGCGCCTACCTCCAAGTTCTCGTTTCATGTGCAGGAACAAGTGGAAATCAGACGGTACCAAGTCTGGGCTGTACGGCGGGTGATTAAACTGCTCCCGACCGAACTGTTCAATTAGTCTTTGAGTGTCACGAGCAGTATGGGGCCGAGCATTGTCATGCAGCAACATAATTCCTTCACTGAGCATTCCTCTACGTTTGCATTCAAAAACCGGATCACAGAACGAATTTCACAGACGGCGGGATCATCGATTTTTTTTAAACATTATATACGGCCACAGTAAACGCAAAACACAAGACAAATCAACCGTAATGGCGCGAGTTTGTAGCCGATGAACAGAGGAAACAAGTACGCATGCACTGAGCGCCGACAGCAGCGCTGCAGCGGCATTAGAACGAAACGGTACTTACTTTCCGGATACGCCTCGTAAATACCACTTAAGTATAGTACGCTTTGAGTAAGCATAAAACCATGAGAAGGTTAATTTTGATTTTTTATATTATGGACTTTTATGCTAATGGACTTGATAAGTAAGAGTTTAAAGAACTTTTTCTTTATTGGTTATAACTGATGTTTCGGGGAGAGTTGAAAGGAGTGCATCAGCTGCATTTATGCCGAAATAAAATGTGAAGAATTAATTAATGCTTGTCCAGTAGAAGAGGTCGCTTTAGTCACTTACTTAAATCTAATCCACTACATCTATGACATGTTGGAAATAGCTTTTCACACTTTATTTTGGCAAAGATGCAGCTGTCTCATTTCCCCCAACCCTTTACTGGTGATTAGATTTTTTTGCTTTGTAACTTTAGTGATGTAACCTCAAGATAACATTTCGTGCGCACTCCACAAAATTTAGCAACTTAAAGCATGAAAATTTAAAATGCCTTTTGGATTTTTATTCATTTCAGTACTTATGAAACAGTACCGTAAATGACACTTAATGATAGATATGTAAACGTTGTAAAACACTCGGATGCAAAAGAATAATTCTTCATCGTTATAAGACATTCCACCTCACTATAAAGGAGGTTTTCTTAAAAAATAGTTATGGGCATGGTTAAGTGCTTTTATTGATTTGGATTCTTGTTGAACTGTGATGTTGCGGTTCTAGTTCATGGAAAAAACTAATTCTCAGTGTTAGAACTTAGAAAGGGCACCTTAATAGCTATGAAATGTTCATTAATTTTCAACTATGATTTCGCCTGTGTACATATATATATATATATATATATATATATATATATATATATATATATATATATATATATATATATTGGAATACACTAGTTTGACCAGTAATGATCACTCACTTAGTTATGGGCTTACTAAAAGCTAGTTATGGCCCATACTATATTGATCTGCCGATTTGCGTGGTGGGGGGGGGTCTATCTGGAGGGGGGGGTAGAAAAAAGCAAAAGAATTTGCGCGTCAGATATTCATGGTAGGGGATATTAAGTGAACCTTAAAAACGCCACCATTCAAACGACTGACATTTTGGAAGTGACGCAAGTTAGTAGCGAATTTTTGAAAATGAAAAAAAACAAGTCGTCATATTTAAATACTACCCGAGCATGTCAGGTTTTTGTACAGGAGGTTCAACTTGATGTTCCAGTCATAGCACTTAATATCAGACGATTATTTTAGAGGGGTATTATCAATCTGACCGCTAGGGGAAAAAATCTCGCACGTCATACCTACTAACCAATGAAGTATTCCGTTTCAGCTGTCTCGTCCCCTCTCCGTGGTCATACTTTGACAGCACTGTAGCTTTGTGATCAGATGTAATAGCTTACTGCCCATGTGCACGCTCTGAACTTGATAGACGATTTCTATTACTTCAGCTTGTAGAATTCGGCAGATAATATTATCTTCGTGATTCTTGTATTTTTTCTTAAAATTGAAAAAAAAAAATCAACCACGTTCGAGAATGTCAAGACAACTTTATTTTTGGCAACTTTATAAGCCTCCCACACCCTTACGTTACGTTCAAATGGTCAGATTTTCTAAATGCACACTTTTTAGCTAGTATTTTTTTCCACCTTATCTTAACCACACTCACTTCAATAAATCTAATGATCCATTTTTTTTTACAACCTGACGGGCTGTCCTAGACGGAGCCAACAACAAAAAGAGCCAACATTTGGTTTAGGTACTCGACAGGATATAAGGAATCTCTCCTTTGTTTATTTGACGCGCTCGAGTAAATCCTCAGAAACGTTTCTGCCCCCCCCCCCCCACTATTAACAGTATGAGTACACAAAACGTTTCCGTACCTGGCTCTTCCGGCCCTTTGAACTTTTCTCCAACTTTTTTCTTGGAACTTGCCCTTTCCTTCATCCTACAGTCGCTACAGTCCTTTCACTTAAGATAAAACCACGTATCCCCAGAAAAATAGTTATTGTAAAATAAAGTTGCACAAACTTGGTATAACAATGGAAAGTATACAATAAAATTCACTCTCGAAAAGTATTCAAATATGACTCTCCTCAGCAGAGTCAGTGATTCAAATAAGAATTATAGAGACGGGCAAATAAAAAGCTTTAGCCTAAAAGGAGGATTACAAAGGAGAGATTCCTTATATCCCGTCGAGTACCTAAACCAAATGTTGGCTTATTTTGTTATTGGATCCGTCTAGGACAGCCCGTCGGGTTGTAAAAAAATGGATCATTCGATTTATTGAAGTGGGTCTGATTAATATGAAAAGCTATGCCAAATAAAAGGCTTTCATAAAAAATCCTTTTATGAAAGGTATATTTTTTATTGAGTGTGACAAGTTAAAATAGGAGATACAATCTTGAATTAGATATAATTTTTGAGAAAAAAATGTTTACAAAGAGGCAGCATTCTTCTCCGACTCCCTGGAGAAGGCGACATTCTTTCCAAATTGATTAACACTCAATGAATGCTTCACTAATCAATACTGATTCGTCTAATCTGCATAACTGGCCACGGTCGAGACTGGTTAACGTCGTAGTGCTAACTGAGATGTGTCAGGGAACGGCTGACAACGAATGGATGATCATCTCAATCAATACTTGGAAAGTCTTTGCAATCAAACCAAATATTTGCATTAAGTGAGTTGAGCTCTAGGAAACGAAAATAAATGCTAAGTGGAAAACAAAAGGAGAAATTGTTCAAAATTGACTTCGTGCTTGTCCCCACTTTTAGTAAAACATCGGATACCTGCATACATGTTTTATCAAAATTAATTACTTTTTATTTCTTATTTTATTAATATTTCCCATTTTATTTGTCTTAATATTGTGTGTGTACTTTTAAACTGATGTCATTTTAAAAATACGAATGGCTTAAAATTATCTATAACGGGATTATTGAAATTAATGCAAAAATAAAATTATCTTTACAATTATTCAAAATGCATGTGAGCATTTCTGTTGGAAGGACCCAACTTGTTGCATGCTTAAATAGTTAACTATTGTTTGAGCCATTCAGTTTTTCCACTTTTTAGACACGCCTAGAACTTTCACTTTTTAGCCCAAATTTGTACATAATTGAAAAAAATTTCTTACATCAACAATTTTAAATGAAATTTGCAATTTGTTAAACAGAATTTAAAATATAAGTGTAATTCCACAAAATTTGGACAATTTGTGTTACATACCTATACAGGGTGTTTCTGAACTCTTGGGCAAAACTTTAAAGGGTGATAGTACATAATACAGTAAATTCCCGATTATCCTCGGAATAGGGTGGCACAGTAACCGCGGAAAATCCAAACAATTGGTAAGAAGCAATACTACTGTATGCAATAGCTAAAAATATAAATAAAACTCAAACATACTTCAAGTTACTGCTAAAAACATTGCTACATTGCATCTACTAAAATTGAATGTAAACCAGTGGCAAACAAATTGAAACCAGATTTAAAAAAAAAAAAATCGCCAAATTTGTCGCCAACTTGGCGACAAAACTTGACGACCCAAAGACTGGCGATATATCGCCATGTGTCCGCAAATTATAACACTACTTGAGTATACTTCGAAATTAACAATGATTTCCCCCCAAAAAGGGACAAAAGACCCCTTTAGAAACACCCGAATGCAACCAAAAGGGGAGGTGCACAATTAGACCCCACTAGGAGTCGACGTACCAAATTTCAACTTTCTAGGACATATCGTTCTTGATTTATGCGACATACATACGCATATACATATGGACGTCACGAGAAAAGTCGTTGTAATTAACTCGGGGAATGTCAAAATGAGGGGACGGGGAACGTCTTCGAGTTTTTATTCGTTCTTAGGCACGTATCTGGGTGTGTTCGGGTTGAAAAAAAAACTCAACATTCATTCGGGGGTGAGCAAAATGGAAATTAAAGCCGAATTTTGAGTGACAATTTTTTCGCGAATACAATACTTCCTTTTTTGTAAAAGGAAGTAAAAAATATACGCATGTAAAAGCTAAAAACGAACAGTAACACAATCATAGTTTAAAAAACATTTAATGACCGTTAAAAAAAATAAATAAAATAAATTGTGAAAAGACCCGCGGATAAGCCGAGCCGCGGATAATCCGACTGCCGATAATCGCAAGTTTATTGTAAAGTCAAAAATTAGAAAGTTAAACGTATTTAGATAGAGAGAAGCGCCATTTAAATTTAGGGTCCAAAATTTCAAATGATCATAAAAAACGAAAACATTGGTCAATTCGTTTGTGGTTTTCGCAAAAGTTTTTCTTTTTATCAGTATTTTCTTTAAAATAAATTTTGAAGATTTTGTTTAAAAAATGGCGATAGAGGGCACTTTAGACTTTGGAGCAACGAACAACTCCTGTGACATAAACTTTCCCACTTTCAATCGTACCTATCTGCGCATCTTGTATGAGCATAGCGCGCTTACCCTTTCCTCACTGATGACGAAATTTAAATTATGTCTTGCCAAACTGCATTCCTGCCGAGTATGTTGGTTGCAGCTCAATTTATTCTTCATGAAAACATTTTTTTTTTTTTTTTTTTGTGACAAAGTGTAATTCAACCTTTAGTTTTCGCAACTTAATCACTCTCAACAATTCAGATTTTAAGCTTAGCATTAGAAAACATTGAATAAAATTGAAAAATAGTGGTAAAAAATAGTCGTTCGTTACTCCAAAGTCTAACACACGCCCTATCGGCAATTTTTAAACTACATCTTCAAAATTTATTTTCAAGAAAATACGGATAAAAAGAATAATTTTAGTGAAAACCACTAACGAAACGACCAATTTTTCCGTTTTTTGTGACAATTTCGAATTTTGGACCGTAAACTTAAATGGCACCTATCTCCTTCGGAAGACGTTTGAAACCCTGATTTTTGTCTTGTTTGCTTTGAAATGTACTATCACTCCTTAAAGTTTGCCCCAGAGTTCAGAAACACCCTGTATATATATATATATATATATATATATATATATATATATATATATATATATTATATTTGTTTGTGAAAATTGCAACACCAAGAAAGAATTAAGCAAATGAACCGAAATTCAGAGGAAATATATAGCAGGATAAGATATGCAAATGATTAGAATTACAGTGTCGCGCATGCGTAAACCGAGAAAAGCCCTCTGAACTGCGACATAGATTCTGTATATAAAGGGCTGCAAAGATTTTTCGGCCCTGAATGGAGCCGCATGATCAGAATGAGTAAGGGTGAACTTATGTATCGAAAAATCAGTGCCGGAACGGGGCGTAATGCCTCAACTGTGATGCGTATTTGTTAAAGATGGACAGAGGACAATGAAATTAGCCGAAGGGCTCGCATCAGCTCGCGAAACTGAAAGACGCCGCGGGATTTTCGACTCTTCGCCTGCTTTGCTGTAATGGATCGTATAGCGTCCTCTAGTACGCTATCACAACGTTGGAGTGTGGCTACATTTTCCACACTTGCTGTATTCACGGTTCGTCGACGTCTGCTACGAAAGGGCCTGCACACAAGGATTCCCTTTACCCTCAACCATCGTTGCTTCCGTCTTCAATGGGCCCACCAATACGCCCAATGGCGTGCGAACTAGCAACAGGTTGTCTTCTAGGATGAGTCCAGATTTAATCTGCACTACAACGATGGACGTGTACGCGTCAAACGTTACACATGGAAATGTCACCTCCTAGAGTGTATAATCTGACGTTATAACGGCATAACGCCAGGCGTCATGGTCTGGAGCGCTATTGAATATCAAAGGCAGTCCCATTTACTCCGAATTACGGGTAACCTCAATAGCGAGCGCTGCTTCATTGACGCTGTGACGCCGAAGGTATTAAATTTTCTTCAGAGCATTCTTGGTGCTGTGTTTCTGCCGGACAATGCATGTTCACATGTCGCACGTAACGTACAAGTGTTCTTATGTGCACGATAGCTTACGCTACTAAAAAGGCCTGCCCGTTCCCCGGATATGATGCCCTTCGAGCACGTCTTGGATTGTGTTGGTCGGAGACTTGCCCATGTGTCTCGTCCGGCAGTGGGCACGGATGAAATTTGGCTTCAGATTGAAGCCATATGGGATGCTATTCCCAATTGTGACGTACAGCACCTTTAAGATTCGATGACAAAACGTGAACTGGCTTTCACACCTGAGCGGGGTAGCTATATTCGATATTACTTTATGCTTATTACTTTCATTTCATTGATCTGTAATTTTTATTGTTTATTTCTAGAACTAGGAGTAATATGTGCAATAAATTTTATTCCTTTCCAATGAGCCAATGAGATCTTCAATTTTCACCAACATGAGTGTATATACATATATATATATATATATATATATATATATATATATATATATATATATATATATATATATATATATATATACAGGGTATATCAGTCAGCGTTTACAGACTTTCAGGGCAGCTGAATTACACCTAAACGATGGGAAATCACATTGCAATGCATGGTCGGAAACGCTTTCCTGGCGCGGTAGTGACGACACAAAGCACCAAAAGAACAAGACACGAATAAGAGAAGAAAACATGTTTATTGTCCTTAGTACAGCAAAAACCTAAAAAAAAAAAAAAGAATATTAAGGAAAAAACGATTGTTATCAAAGTATGTGTTCGAATTTACGACCACCCCGGGCCGTGATGCGTGCCTCACATCTCCCGCGCATTGAATATCGAACGTTAACGTAAATACCGGGCGTGTTCTGGACTTCCCGGTGTAACAAAACCACGTGTGCGCATACACCGTCATCTGATGCTTCGGTTAACGTAACAACATCTATCGTGTACACCAGACAAAACCTGTATTTTTGCTGCATTGAAAATAATAAAAATGTTTTCTCCTCTTATTCTTGTCTTGTCTTTCTTGTGTTTTGTGTCGTTACTATCGCGTCAGGAAAGCGTTTCCGACCATGCATTGCTATGTGATTTCCCATCGTCTATGTCGTCTATGTGTCCTCTATCTGCGCTGAAAGTCTGTAAACGCTGTACTGATACATACACTATATATATATATATATATATATATATATATATATATATATATATATTATATATATATATATATATATATATATATATATATATATATATATATATATATATATTATATATATATATATTATATATTATATATATATTTATATATATATATATATATATATTATATATATATATATATATATATATATATATATATATATATATATATATATATATATATATATTATATATATTATATATATATATATATATATATATATATATATATATATATATATATATATATATATATATATATATATATATATATATCTTCCGTTTCTGTACGTGAGAAACACATGTGAATAAGTCGAGCTCGCTCCGAAAAACAAACATCAAGAGATGGGAACTCAAGTTATGATGCAGTTCTCAAACTATTCAACGTGTTTTACAAAAAGTGAAAAGTTTCATGAAGGGAAACTAATATCACGACCGACTCTTTCAAAAGTTCATAAGGTTGGGCGTGCCAAACATGCTTTGTTATGGGTAAAAAGTTGTAAAAAAGGGGTTGTTTCCAATTCTCCTTAGGTACAATAATTATGTACTTAAGAAGAATGGTTAATGTTGGGAAACACATCTTACTTTCAGTAAATTACCGCCCATTAGCCAGGGCTAAAGCAGAAATACGTGAAATACACCGCCAGCTCAGTCATTTCCAGCCGAGGACTGCAGTTTCGTGATTATTAGCACTCATCAGCCCGGCATAGGAAAGTGACTGAGCTGGAGATGGAAAATAAGCACGAAACTGCAGTCCTCGGCTGGAAATGACTGAGCTGGCGGTATATTTCACGTATTTCTGCTTTAGACCTGGCTAATGGGCGGTAATTTACTGAATATACCTTGCCTCGCATTCAATCTTCGAGTTGAACCGAACCATTGCTTCGGTCACTCGTCTGGTCTGCTAATTCTATATTAGCTGCCAGTTTGTTTCGCACTTTTGGCTTCCATAAGAGGTTTTCCATCTCCAGCTCAGTCACTTTCCTATTCCGGGCTGATGAGTGCTAAAAAGCACGAAACTGCAGTCCTCGGAGATGGTTGTGTATTCTAAGTATTTCCAAATGTTGTTATTTGTTTCATTAATATTGAGAGGAATTAGAAACAAAGGCAATTTAGTCTTCCTTTCACAAATTTTATGAATTTGGATTGAGTGTGCGGAAGTTAAAAGCTTGCAGCATTTATAACCTCACTAAAACATTCGAGATTTGTACTGGTGGGTAAACCTCGAATAACCAATTTGTTAATCATAAAGAAATCTATGAGAGTGGTTTCCTGCGAAATTTTCGTCCAGGTAGGTTTTTGATAATTTATGTGCTTCCAGAGTTCGTAAAATGCACAAAATTTTACGAAATTGTATTTTGCGGTCAAGAGACGAGGGTATATGGCGCCATCTGTCAAGAAAGACGAGAGCTGCAGAAAGCTGGTTTCGTTCGTAATGCCTTGTCTCGGCCGCTCAATCATGAGCAGATTTATAGAAGGGGGGAGGGGTGCTGTCAATTTGGGATGGCTTTAAATAATATCAGCATACCCAACAAATTCCTGAAACAAAAATTGAGTTTTTTCACAATAATACCAGGTTTTTGTAAAGGGAATGATTGTAATGTTTTTTTTTTTTTTTCATTCTTACCCGCATCGTCAAGAAAAACATACCAGTATGTCAAATTATTAATTTTTGTTTAGTGTCACAGTTAGGGCATAGCAGAAGATCGAGGCTAAAAATACCACCAAAAGCGTAAATTTAAAATTATATTCCCAATCCTAGTAAGGTATTTATATACAAATGATTACATAAACTACCATACCAGGAATGGTAAATTATAAATGTAAGGATTTTCATGACCCGTGTCACCCAGATGGCAAATTTGTGACATTTGAATATTGGTTTTAAATTCTTGGAATCCTATAACAAGGACTATTCTGCCGTGTGCAGGTAAACGGCAGTAACTGCAGATTTTTCGATTTTCATTTTTTTTTGCATTTTTGAAATCTTTATTACTATAGTTTTATGGTACAAACACTTTTATTTTGGCTGCCGCAGAAAAAAAAAAGCATTTTTTTTTATCAGTGGTAATTAGCAGTAACTGCTTTTTTAGCAACATTTTGCGGGAAGTCGGCAGTATGTACATACTGCTCTTTACCTGCCCACGGAAGAACGAAAACTTTCTCCCATGGTCTGGTAAACGGCAGTAACTGCTTTTATCGCTACATTTTGCAGGTAATTGGCAGAATGCACTTACTGCTCTTTACCTGCACACGGAAGAACGAAAACTTTCTCCCGTGGGCAGGCAAACGGCAGTAACTGCAAATTTTTTGATTTTCATGAAATTTTTTGCCCATGATCGTTCTGCCG
Organism: Uloborus diversus; assembly: GCF_026930045.1. Taxonomy (NCBI): domain Eukaryota; kingdom Metazoa; phylum Arthropoda; class Arachnida; order Araneae; family Uloboridae; genus Uloborus; species Uloborus diversus. The sequence goes on along the minus strand of NC_072733.1, from coordinate 213,548,361 downwards.
TGGGAGGGTAAATGGCAGTAACTGCAATTTTTTCCATTTTCTTTTCTTTTCTTTTGGAATTTTTCAAATCTATGCTTCTTCAGTTTTATGGTGCAAACATGTTTATTTGGTTAGCGCTAAATAAAAGCATTTTTTTTTAATCAGTGGTGATTAGCAGTAACTGATATTATCGCTACATTATGCAGGTAATCAGCAGTATGTACTTACTGCTCTATACCTGCCCATAACCATTGTCTGGAGAATGGAACATAAATGAATCGCCGCCAAAACTTGAACCAAGACGCATAAACGATTTTCGCGATTTCTTTTTAGCTCAACTAAGGGCAAGCAGTAACGCCTCGATGGGAGGTCATTGCGTGACCTCTCAAAAATTTCCTTGATTAGGCAAATTTAGAGAAAATATTGCATTTTTCAAAATGATTCCTAGTCGCTTCTCATTAGATGTAGGTATGCGTGCCAGGTCGTATTTTATCTTTCAGCAAAATTTGGGAATTACCGTCTCTCGTCCTTCAGCGAAAGAGATACTTGGGGAAAAATAATCATACTTTATTTCAAATTAAGTCGAAGAAAATGTTTTGTAATTTCACAGCCCTCAAAAATTAAAAAAAAAAATCTTTAATTCTTCATATCCGTGTTCTAAAAACAATAAAACAAAATTAATTTTTGCTAATGTACAGTTATAGAAGATAACATACGAGTAAACACAAGTAATGCTTGGCAAACGATAAATAAACGTGTACCAACAGAACGATTCTGTTCCATTTGTTTTGTTCTGTCGCAGACGATATTTTTCACAATTTTTTATATATACTAAGCTGTTGCACTTTTAGTAGTTCGATGAGAGCCATTATCAACACACGAAGCATTTCTTTCGCCTAAATTTTCATGGATATTTATTGCTTTATTGCAAAGTGCGGAACATTAAGCGATTTGTCGTAGTTTTAAAAATGCCTAAAGAATCTTCCAGTTGCCAAGTGACAACGTATGAACATTAAAGAGTTTTCGACAATGCCGTAAGCAATCAAAACATATGCCTTTTTATTTTATTTTTAAATTACATTTCATTTATTGATATTAAATTTATGTCAAGTGTATACACGGTATTATTTATTTTTTAAAGTAAAATATATTATTCACATTGCAATAAATATACTTCGTAATGACATATCTACTCCGTATTATGTTGAATTTGTAATTATTGGTCATTCAATATTACATTGTGCAGTTACTGCTGATTACCAGTAAAAGCGCATGAAAATTACTGCTGCGAAGTGCAGGTAAACGGCAGTATCTGCTTTAATTAAAATTTTGATTGCAAAATCAAATTGAAACAAACTGCCCAAAAAATACTTCGATATAAACATATAGAATAGCCTGAAATCAAATTTCAATATTTAATTGATATTTGTGGGAAATCAAAAACGCGTTTCTTCAAATATCTCAGAAACTCATTTTTGTAGATACAGCCGTTTACCTGCACACGGCAGTATTTAAAAATATAATCATATTTGTCGATTAGGTCTAATACGAAAACTGTCTGCGATTCTGAACTATGTTTTGTGTGGTGAATAGTCTCTACCTGGGATTTGGTTCTCAAGTATTGAGAAATTAAAAAAAAAATTGATTTTTGGCAACAAAAAAAAATGCGGAGACCTCTGTTTTCGATAAAATTGCTACATAACCTCACATCCTTATGCATTAGTGATCGAAATTCTCGCAGCTCCAAAACAGTTGATATATGCAGTGTTTTAAAATTGATTTGCGCATTAATAACATTCCCATCTTACCGGTCCAAAATCAAATGCTTTACTTTAGTACAACAAGTTGTTTATTTAATTGGATAATAATAACCTCCGGCTTTGAAAAATAAAAAACTATTTAAATGTATGTCAGAATGGTTTTGTTACTTTCCACCTATCGATATAATATGTTATGAGCATAGCCCTTGCTATCTCCTTAAAAAGTTTTAATTGGGGTAAGTTCGGAAACTCACCGTGGTCGCACCGGTGCCACCGACCAGCGTTCGGGAATGCTTGCGGTTGCTCTCTAGCGGTCAATCAGGTTGCAACCGCGCTTACCGCAGTCTCGACGTGGTTAGCGAGATCACGTGGTATGATTCGGCGAATCCGATCGTGTATCAAATTTTACACACACTGTGATTGGAGCGTCCGTGGAAGCGTCGTCTGCTGCTGAACTAGAACTACCGCGCTGTCACCACGAGCGTTCGGAAAGACAACTGTTCTACCGGTAAACAGGTAAAAAATTCCAGTGTCATTACTGCAACCTGACCATCCGCGTGGTGCGACCGGTGAGGTGTTTTCGAACTTAGCCTTGGCCGGCCTAATAATTTTTACTTTCAAATTTTCATGTATAATCTTATCTTGTAAGAAAATATGCGAGTTTCAATTAATCAGAGTTAAAACGTGTATTTGAAATTGGTTAAACGTTTCTTTGAAAATTTAAACTCTTTTTTTTTTTTTAGCAAAATGTAACTTGACATACCGCGAATTCGTACTACATTGATCAACTTAACAGTTTTTCAAAACAATGAAAAATGCATAATGTGTGGTTTATACTTTTATTTACTTTTGTTTTATTCCAAGCAATTCAGAATAAATCAGGGTGAAACTTGTACAATATTTTCTTTAAAATATTGTATTTAAAATACTGTTTAAAACCTTTTCAACTTTATTTTGGTATTAAGTGACTCGTTATTGATATTAAATGAGAATTAACGAATCATCATCTTCTTTGTATTGAAATACTTTCAAAGTTAAAGAAGCTATTTTTTGTTTTATACTACCGTAACAGATTTCAAAAAATATATCAACCCTGTATGGTTTTAAAATAGGAGAACTAACTAACAGTAGTTGATTTCAACTTCAACTCGGTCAATTACACAGGCCTACATATTTTTTGGTGTTTTGGACTAGATAAGTGTCCTTAGGATAACGAGTATGCTGATTCTGAATATGAATTTGGTTTGAACCCATCACGTCAAGGTTTTTTTTTTTTACAAAATTTAAAAACCTTATGAGATTTTTTACTAAAGCAAAAAAGTACCTAATTGATATTTCCTAAGTTGCATTGAAATTATTTCTTTAAAATGTCCTGCCGCCAAGAAAACCAAATGTCGACCACCAACAAAGCCAAATATACACCGCCAAGAAAGACAAAAGAAAATAAACACGCTACCTAAGGGCAGTTTACATGACGGAATAAGTTAGGTTTATCACTCCTCTGTATCTCAGCCCCATGGAGACCCCCGGAGTTGATTTTTGGCGTACTCAATCTATTGTGACCCCTGACGAGGCCTTGATACATCAGTTAAAAATATTTTAGTATAATTTTGTGTTTATTTCATTTAAGTTGCAACACATTTTCATTTTCTCATCTGAGTTAACTTCGCGGCATCGGCAGTTGTTTACGAAATAGCGTCACTGTCAGTTGTTTGTAGCATCAAGTTGTTATTTGGTTTCTGAGTGTTTAGTGCGTGATCATCTCATTAAGAAAGTGTAAAAACAGTCCTGATCTATTTTATTACGTGTCTGGTGATAAAACGATAACAAAGCATCAACGAAACATAACAGCATCAAGAAAGCTTATCACGCTTACTTCGGTGTAACACCTGGTGATCAGCACAAACGTTGGGCTCCACACAAAGTGTGCTCAGCTACTGAGAAAATGGACAAAAGGTTCACGTTTGGCATTTCTATGGTATATAAAGAACCAAAAAACCGTAGAGGCGGCTGTTACTTTTGTTCCTGCGATGTCAAGGGTTTCAATTTGAAAAATAAGCATACAATTCAATATCTTCATTTACCGTCTGCTACACGACCTGTATCTCATGGACCAGGAATTCTCATTTCTCCACCTTGTCCTACCATCCAACAGCAATCATCGGATGAAAGTTCTAACGACAAAACCAATGAAAAAAAAAAACGAAAAAAGAAAAAAAAAAAAAGATTTATTCAAAAAAAAAGGGAAAAAAATGTATGACGTAGATAAAACTGCATTGTTTTTTTTAATGAACAACTCAATTTTGTAGGGATTTTCTATTAAATATAGTTTTAATAAATATTCTTTTAGTTTTTTTGGCAGTTTCAATGGAAAATTTCAAACACACTTTTCTTGAAAACCCGACGTGGTTGAAAAAAACTAATTTCAGATTCGTGATCAGCACACTCCATTTACTATAGGGCACCTATTAAATATTAAACACTTTTTCATGAAAAAAATAATAAACAAGAGAGGCCCTAAAACTGAACTCTGAGGATCCCCGCTTAAAGCATCACTCCATTTAGAATGATTTCCCCTCACATACACTCTTTGTTTCCTTCCAGTCAGCCAATTTCTAACCCAAAGTAAAATTTTTCCTCCTATTCCTATATCAGGTAATTTGCTGAGAAGAGCAACACGCGGCACCTTATCAAAAGCTTTTTGAAAATCAATATAAACAACATTCACATACTTTTTGTTATCTAAAGCCAAGGTAACCTTGTCGTAGAAATGCAATAAATTAGTAGCGCACGATTTATCTTTCCTGAACCCATACTGCAGACTAGTCAACAGACTATTAGTCTCTAAGAAATTCATAACATTAATTTTGATCAAAGTTTCGAAAATCTTACAAACTACTGAAGTCAGATTTACAGGTCTATAATTCCTAGCATTACCTTTAGACCCTTTCTTAAAGAGCGGTGTTATGTTAGCCATTTTCCTGTCCTCTGGCCCTGTCCCTAAGTTACAAGAAGAACTGAAAATATTTAAAATAACATTCACTAATTCCTCTGCAAATTCAACTAAAAATTTTGGATAAATATTATCTGGTCCCGGAGCTTTAGTTGCTTAAATTTTTTTCAAATGAAATAGAACCTCCTCCCTGGAAAACACAAAATCCTCAAGCTGCATAATGGCTTGTGTCTTGCTAGTGTCAACTGTTGAGATACAGTTATCGTTAAACACACTGGAAAAAAAAGTTATTAAGAACATTTGCAATATCCCTATCGTTTTGGATTTAATTTCCATGCTCATCAATCAATGGCCCAATTTGACTATTTCGAGTTTCCCCAGAATTAGCGTAAGCAAAAAATATTTTAGGATTCCCATCAACTTTATCTACTAGCCTTTGCTCAAATTCCCTTTTCCGATTCCGTATCAAATACTTAAAATTTCGTTTTGCCTTCAATATTAGAGCCTTATCAGCGCTGGAGCGCTCTAATCAGTTTCCTTAAACTGGCGAAAAGCCGCTTGCTTATAATTTAGAGTTTCTTCAATCTCCCTGGAGAACCACATGGGCCAAATTTTAGTACTAACACCATTTCTCCTAAATGGAACATAATCCCCAACCGTTTTTGCCACTTTTTCCTTAAATTCCGTCCACTGCTGACCTACGTCGCTATTTTCCAATCCTGACGAAAAAAATCTCTTTCAAGCTCTGCCTAAGTGCAACAAAATAAATTATAAACGCGTCCATTCGCTAAGTGCAAGAGGACGTAAAATAAAAGCGGAATAACACCGCGAATCAGCGTGATGGTTTGGAACAGTGGTTGAGAGTAGCGTGCCTACAAGTAGCGACGCCACTGTAGTAGCTACAATTTTTAGTAGTCTGTAGTGTAGAGATACGTTTTAAAGAAACTAGAGTAGTAAGTAGTTCGATACAAAAAAAAAAGTATTTTGTATCGATTTCTGGAAACTACTTTTAAACAAAAGTTTCAAAAAAAAAAGAAAGAAACGAGATTTCGAACGAACATGATGACGGGTGCAAGTTTTACGCAAGTACGACTTGTATGTAGCAATAATATAATGCAGCATTACAACAGTACTGTACAGTAGATACAGTAATAAATTATATTCGAAGCACTTTTTAGCTGTTCAAAAATACCGAAAATCTTTATTTCTTTAGTTGTCAGAAACTCTCTCTCTTTCTATCTTTTCTTCAATTTTCAAGCTTCAGATAAACCGTATGTGAAACTATGTATCATCAACTTCATATTTAGGATGAAAAAGATGCGGAATGGCGATTTGTTCATTGACAAAGCCATGTTTCGACTAGTACGGTGTGGGGAACTTCCGCTTTCAGTGATGCTAAAGGGAAAGACCATTCACGAAACTAATATTTAGTACCCTATAAAGAAGGTGATATTTAAGCCATACGATTCCCGTTCGAAAATTTTCCTGTTTCGGGTGGGGAATTCGCGTTAGCTCCAAAATTCGTTGCACGAGTAAAACTCGCAAAAAAGCCATTTCGCAAAAAACGAATCGCGTTGTAGCGAGAGTTCACTGTAGTTTCAAATTGTACATTGAAGAAAAGTTAGCATTTATAGTTATGTTTTATATTTCCGAGATTTATTATTATTTGATTATAAATACCAGTAAAGTTTTTGATATTTCTTTTTCTTCTTTTTTTAAAATAAATATTGTAAGTTTTTGAGGTTATTCTGTAAAATTGAAAAATGCTTTTATTTCATTTTATCAGTGGCGTAAGAAAGGAGATGGTGTGTGGCGCAGCGAAGGGGGGCGGTTTTGGGGGCGAAAACACCCCCCAGAGCCATTGGTTTTAACATAAATGCAAATTCTAATACAGTAGTTTATGCATGTGAAAAGACTGTTTTGATCAACAAAAACCCTTCAGAAATTGTTTTTGATCAAAAAATTCCCTTCAAAAGGTATATTTGATAAAAAAAAAACCTCCTGTATTTTTCATCAAAAAAGCCCCCTCTAGTAGGTATTTTTCATCAAAAAACCCCCTCCAGCCTTCAGAAGGTATTTCTGACTGCGCTAGTGGTATCCAGGTCCGGACCCCCTAGCTTAAAGCTTAATTAATTAGTTCTTACAAAATAAGTGTCTATAAAATTAACTACTATAATATAAATAAAAGTTTTTATCTTTTATTTAAGAAATGTTTTTCATCACCTAAATCAATTTTCCGTATATGTATGTCGATGTAAAATTTAAATCCAATTATGAATGCATCTATTTAAATTTTCTAGACGAGTTGCACTTCTTGAATTAAATTTTCACTTTCAGGAAAGGATTAAACATTTGAAAGTTGAATACTTTCAACTTCTAAATCCTTTCTTGCAGCGAATATTTGTAAAAATGTTAAAAAATATTTGGAATGACAAATTGGCTAATGAAAGAAAAGAAAGAAAAACTAATTCTTGGTAAAATTCCATGTTCAATTTTTTTTTTTTTTTTTTGTTAAATCCTCAAACTGTGTGTTATGTATGCTTTTTAATTCATTTATTTTTTAAAAAGTAGCAAAGTAGCGATTACATTTCAAAAGTAGTTTGTAGTTTCTACATTTTGAAAAAAGTAGTTGTAGTTAAATACATTTGTAATAAAGTAGTTGTAATTGTAGTTCGCTACAAAACAAATATAGTTCTTCCAACCACTGGTTTGGAAAAAAATGTTAGTCGACAACGAAATCCCGCGCTACACCAGTTTTTGTAGAAAATCCTCCCTTGTTCCACCGAGTAAAAACGCTTCGTCAACTCACCTTTCGCCCGAAATGAAACATCTGCTGCAGGGAAAAATCCCTCATATATAGTTTTTTGAAGGACGATAACAATTTTAGACTACACATGTAGAAACAAAAGGCCCCTGTTTCTATTTTTCAGTGTTCGTTATCCAAAATGCCTTAAATAATCTCCGCTGGTAATCCAAAAATTATGTATATATATATATATATATATATATATATATATATATATATATATATATATATATATATATATATATATCATATTGTTTGAAGTGCAAATAATTGATTTTTGAAGTACAAATAATTGTTTTTGAACACGGCTTTTATGGTATCACATAATAAAGGAGATATCTCTCACAAACAAAAATTATCCCCCGGTTAAAAAAATTTAAATTTATGGCTAAAATTTTTGGTTTAAACCTTTAATTCGAATAAACTTAGTTTTAGAACTCTGATCTTCGTTTACACTCATTTATCATTATTATTGAAATCATGTTAGCTGTAAGTGATAAAATACCCTATACATTACTAGACGAGTATATCAAGGTATAAGGAATTTTATTTGTTGCTTTATTTACCCATTTATTAATGAATAAAATTTTTATTAATGTGTTATTTTTAAATTAAATACTGAAGTCGTTCATTGAAACGTGATGACGTTGACTGCTGTAATTTATTTAAAAACTCATTAGAGTTCTAAGCATAAAGTGATTTTAAAAACATATAATAAGGCAATATGAGTGAACTAGGTAGGGTAAGTAGCGACAGTTGTCTCCATATAAAAATTCTTCAGCATTTTTTTTTTTTTTAATTATACATCAACTATGAAATAAGTTAGAGAATCTTCAGTAATTATATGGTTTTATTGTATTTAATTATATGGTTAAATGTGGGATAAAAGATTTCTTGTTAATTTTGAAAAAAGTTTCCATCGTAAAATGTTTTCTTTTTTCATTTTATTAATTTCTCGAACATTAATACAGAAAGACTACCTACATGAATAAGAAAATAAAATTCGAACACTATTTAGAGTAAACGTATGTTTGAAAATGTTTTTATGGCTGATTTTAGCCGACAGATGACAGCACAAACGCATGCCATGAAAATAGGAACGATCCGACGAGGGTTCGAGAAAATAATATTGTAATGGCGGAAATTTAACATTTTAGTATGAAATGAAGTTCGAGAGTCTTTTGATCATCATTTAATCATTTGCTTTTTGCTTATTCGATACTGGCTTCAGTTTTCTCCGTTTGATTATAAATTCGATTGAACTTGATATGATGTAGGGGAGGGTGGCCCAAAGCGGGTATGCCCCCGCAAGCCCGATTTCAGTACAGATTAGAGATATTAAAATTTGACATTTTTAATAACTTATTCATTAATGGCTAGAAAAGAAATTTTTATACATTTTTGCAAAGAAAAAAAGCACTAAAAGCAAGGACGTTCTCATTTCTGGGGGGGGGGGGGGGGCTTGAGTCCCTACTTGCCTGCCTATATGGGCGCCCTTGCCCAGGAAAGCGGCCAGGCTTAAAATAAAAAAATGATACATTTCTTTTTAAAAAAAATATTGTAACTTGTGATTAGTCGAAGACCAGATTATTTTTTTGATTGTCAATTTTTTACGCTATTCTGACAGAATCCACCTACGAACTACGATGGTCAGTCCGTTTTTTTTTAATTATTAATTTAAAGTTATAATTATTGAAATAAAAAACGTGCTTTTGAGCAAAGTGGGTATAGGATTTAATCATGTATTTATTTATAATTTCTCGACACATGTGCTAACTTAGATTTTCTAGTTCAATTGGATAAGTAACTTTAATTTTTTTTTATGGCAATTAATTAGTTTATTAATTTAATCAGTTATTTCTTTATGTTTTATAAACAAATGTACTGACTTTAAATTGGATAAGTATAACTGGATAATATGTATTTGGATAATCTGTGCACCGCTGTTGCATGGAGAATGAGCTTTATTTAAATATTAGTAAATACAGTGTTTTTAGTTGCAGTCGTAGATCTGATTATACTTAGCCCTCTGATTGTTCTGTTTATTAATATGTAAGAAATTCAAGTATGTATTATGCACTGATGCTACAGCTAACTTGATTTTTCTGTGTGTATAGAAGGGGGGCAGGAAAGCTTCGCATTGCCCTGGTCTGACTTTGCTACGGATTTGGGTATCGCTTTTAGTACTAATCTTGATTTTATGCAACATAATAACAACATTGTTTCAAAGGCATTTTCTGCTCTGCGTTTTCTTAAATGTAAGACTAAAGATTTTTCTAATGAGCAAGCACTTAAAATGCTTTATTTTTGTCTCGTGCGCTCCAAAATTGAGTACTGCAGTCTTATTTGAGATCTCTACTACAATAATAAAGCTAAAACTCTTGAGCAGATTCAATCCAAATTTGTTTATTACTTGTGTTATAGTACTGATGATCAAGATCTTTGATAATTTAATTGACTGCTCCGATATCGTTAATTCGATACAACTTGCTATCCTTAGGAGTAGTTCTTCTTTAAAAAAATTTTTACTAGACGGAACTATGTTGATAATTTTTGTCTTCTTGAATTTTACAAACTTTTCAACATTCATTGTCGTGATTTAGATATTTTTAACTAGTCATTTTACGATTTTAAGTCTTTATGTTTTAACGTTCTAAATGTATAATTGGTTTTAATTGCTATTTTTATATTATTGTTGCCACTGTAACTGGATTTTTTCTGTTGTGTGCAATACTTTTAATAAATAAATAAATAAATAAATAAATAAATAACTTTTTTATATATTTTTTTTATGATGACTAGTAGCTAGTCAACTAATTTAATCATTTATAACTCCATATTTGATTGGCAAATGTACTAAATCACAATTAGCTAAGTTTATCTGCTTTGGGCCCCCTTGTAGAGCAAAGCGGGTTTTTCAAGTGTTTGTAATGTTTGATAATAAATAGATATTGGGGTTTGAAATAATACAAAAATCACTTCTTATTTTGAAGTTTAAGAAGCCTGCTAGGAAATAAAACCGAAAGTGTTGCGATAAAAATCCAAAAACTACACTTTTCGAGCATTCTTCGAAAACCTACCCGCTTTGGGCCACCCTCCCCTTATATGGAGCAAATACGATCGTTTGAAACATCTTTACTTGATATTCTGTGTTTAGTTTATTTACCAACTAGACGCCTGCGGCGACCAGCTGCTTCGCCTTCTTATGCCATTCGCCTTTCTGTACAAGCAGCCACCTACGGCGGATGTTTGGCTAACTTGTCATTTACCTTTTTACTTCAAGTTTGCCTCCTTCGGCGGCTGTTTAAATAAAATCTGTAGGAGTATTAATCAATCCATCTCTATCTTTTTTTTTTGTGCCATTCACATTTTTACGCCAAGATTGCCGCCTTCGGCGGCTATCTACGTTTACGAGCTATCTCTAAATTTTCTTATCCATCTCTATTTATTTTAACCTCCCCGCCCATCTCCTAATAAAAACAAACATCACTCAAAAATCCGCTTTTTTTTTACTTAAGTAAAGCAAAAAAAAAAATGCTTAAATTTCCCGTAGTGTGCAAAAAGTAGCGTTTGACAAAGATGAAAAAATCTCGCTGTTTTTATTGAATTAAATGCGCACAACTATGAAATGTAACGTAATACAGAAACAGCAAAAGATCCAGCTTGGGGGTGGGGATGGAAAAAGAAATAAATGCAATCCCTAAATAAAACAAAAAAAAAAAAAAAAATGAAAGAAAAAAAGCAAGCGCTGCCGGAAAAACACGTGGTTATCACGTCATAAAATGTAGAAGTAAGCTTAATAGTAAAAAAAAAGATTAACTTTGCTTGCGATTAAGATTCCATCGTAAATATCGAATTGAAATCCAAGTAGTGACGTCACAAGCATAAAAGATTGAAGAACGCTTTTTTCGACCGATGCGTGTAAAGACATGATGCGTTCATCATTTAAAAAAAATTGTAAAAAAAAAAAAAACTATTGCGTATTTTTAAGAACATTTTTTTTCTGAAGAGGGCGAAGTGTTTTTACTATTACCAACTTAAATTTCAGAAATGAGGCTTTGGGTTCTTCTCGCAGGATGATATTAGAAAAAAATAAAACCCAGAAAAAAATGCAAATTAAAGGTTTTTTCAAAAATTCTTAAAAATACAAAAATTGCTCAATCTTCAATTTTTTTTCATTTATCATATTTAAAATTAAATTTTCTACACTATAGTGCAAAAAATATTTGTGTGTTGCAATTGGTTCGGGGTCTGTGAGGTAAAAAGTGCAAAAAAACACATAAAATATTAAATAACTTTTTTTCTAATTAAAATATCAAAAATCGAAGCCCGAGGTGCACATCTTTGGCCAAAACTGTACCTGCATACCAAATTTCATCTTTCTAGGCCTTACCGTTTTCCCGGGAAGCGCGCCACACACACACGCAAACATCTTATTTTATTATATGTATAGATTGAGTGCGAAGAAGAGCTATCTCACTTCTTTTGTGCTTCGTTGAAACTGCAAGGGACGCAATAAGTGCAAAGGGGCTGCTTTTGATTGCTATAAATTTCACATTACCTAAGATTACAATGTAGGTTAAGCGTTATTTAGGAAAAAGTGAAAGAATGGTTATCAACCATAAAAATACCTTAGGAAGGGTGAAAAAGAAAAAAAAATGTTAGGAAAAGTTCCTGGGTGAGAAGTATGCGACCATGCGACGTACATTGTAAAAAAAAATTTCGGAAGTAAAAAATAAAACTTTATTTGCGCTGTATGTAAAAAAAAAAACATGAAATTTGCGCAGAAAAACTCTTGTAATAAGTGATCATAAAAATATATTTGTTGGTAAAATTTACCGCTCGTGTCTTATGTAATAATTAGAGTTAATTGCAGACTTTTCTGTTATTTTTCTAAAATAAAATGAAATAAAAAATAACTACGTATTTTATTCCGTACTCTTACTATAAGGACAAGAAAATTTTTCAGCACTCAAAAGATTAATGTATACAGTATATCCTTGTCCTTATCAAACATCTAGATTCGCAGTCCTTTCCGAGAAGGTGTAAATTTGGAGAACATTATAATTTTACTAGAAAAAAAAACATCTAGTTACTCTGAGATATTTTCTCCGCAACGTATTTTTAAAGATCATTTTTAATTAACTGATTTAGCGTTACAAATAAATGTACTGTTGTGTCAGAAAAATACGTTCTAATTTTATTATTCCTTTTGGACAAAGTTGCGACAGGAAAAATGAATCTCAGCACATAGAGATAAATGCAGAAGGAAATTAAATTCTGAACCTAATCTAAGAGTTAAGACTGAAATTGTCAGACAAGACGTTTGAGCTAAACTTCGAAATTCGGTTTTCCACAACCATACCATGAAGAATTCTTTCGAAGTGGACTGAAACTCCAATAGTTATTAATGGGTTTGTTCCGCTGAATTTGTCTTGTAATGATTTTTTGTCTATCATTTTAGCTCAGCAGTGTTTGCACTTTTATTTTTCTATTTTGCAATAATTATTTTTGTTTCTCAAAAAAAAAAAAAAAAAAATAATAATAATAATAAAATTAAAAAAAAAAATAAATAAATAAAAAAAAATCCCACATTTTACTATATGGGGTACCTCACCCTTTCATAGATTAATGTCCTTATTCGACGGGCAGTGTTTCGTGGCCTAATGCCCTTATTACAACGAGTTTTTTTAGGAACTGTCAAAAATGTTTTTCAGAAATTGTTCTGAATTGAAATTTTACCCTAAATTTCTTGTCTTTTGTTGACGCCTGAGGTTTGAACATATCACTTGACATCACTTTTATTTTTCAGGCAGATCGTATGACGTCGGGTGAAAACGCTGATAGTAATTTATAAAACAACTCCAATAAAATTAGTGAAGAAAAAGAAATAATTTTTTTCGGTGAAGTTGTCATTTTCTTAGAATTGGCATTCACCGAAATGGAATTTTCAGTAAAAAATGCGATTTTTCTTGAATGAAATACACTATATGACCATAAGTATTGGAACACTATCAAAAGCTTTTTCGTTTGTTGCTATGATATTACATATTTCAATTGAATTCCTTTTCCTATAGGGGAAGCACGGATTTAATTAAATTTTTTTTTAAATTAGTACAAAGTATTTCAATTAAATTCTTTATTCCTTCGGAATAGGGATTAAGGATTTTCATTCAATTCTGATCGGTCGTTGCGTGATTAATGAAATTCATTTACCCAAATTAACTATTAATGTCTTTTTTTTTTTTGTACGAATAAATATGGTTTTATTTTTATTTATTTATTTTTTTTTTTTTGTTTTATTTATTATTGCTTTTTGAAGATAAATCTAAACTAAATGATATTATAACTTCTTTCTTTTTGTTTTGGCGATTCTTTTCGGATTAGATTGATATTATCTTATTATTGAATTTAAAACGCTTAGCTGAGGCGGCTCTGGATGATTTAATTACCTAAATTAGATGCTTTTTAATTTGAAAATGGTGGACGATCTAGTAAGAGACGATTGGCGTGCCACATTGTGAATGCTGGTGGTGAAGGTGGATGCCAGCGTTGGAGCAGAGTGAACAGTTGCGCAGCCAGAAAAACCTCTTGGGGAGGGGGGGGGGGTTAAATCGCAAACTATTGCTTTCTTTCTCATTCATTTGTAATGGGAAAAAATTTATTCAATATGTATAACCAAGCACTTTTCATGGCTTAGTAATTACAGTAAGCAATGAAAAAAAAAAAAAAAATAATAAAAATAAATAAATAAATAAGAAAGAAAAAAAATTGTGTTTTTTACATTATTGCCAAGTTTTTAAGTAATTTTCAAAAATTAGCTCTGAAAAAAAATCTCCATTACGAATACAAAAGGAATGAGCTGATTTGTGCATCACGTGACTTCCTTTTTAAAGCAATTCAATGTTATTTCTCCATTATTGACAATTTTAATAACCAGATTAAAAAAAAAAAAAAAACGACAAATTTGTCGCCAGGTTGGCGATAAAACTTGGCGACCAAAAGACTGCCGATATATTGCCAAGTGTCCGCTAAATTATAACACCACTTGAGTTTGAAGCGAAATTAACAATGATTTTCCCCCAAAAAGGTGCAAAAGACCTCTTTAAAAACACCCGAATGCAACCAAAAGGTGATGTGCAAACCAAGACCCCACTAGGAGTCTACGCACCAAATTTCAACTTTCTAGAACATACCGTTCTTGAGTTATGCGAGATACATACTCACATACATACGTACATACAGACGTCACGCAAAAACTCGTTGTAATTAATTCGGGGATCGTCCAAATGGATATTTCGGGTGTCTCTACGTTCTTAGGCATATATACCATACGTGTAGTAGGGTTGAAAAAAAAAAAAAAAAAAACTCAGCATTCATTCGAGGGCGAGCAAAATGGAAATTAATTCCTATTTTTGTGTCAAAATTTTTTCTCGAATACAATACTTCCTTTACTATGTAAAAAGAAGTAAGAAAAGAACTTGAAGAAGAAAAAGAGAACATGCTATTAAAGTTTCAAAAATGCTCTACAATATTTAAGTTATGTTCTTTCTACTTAAAGCGAAAGGACAGTAAAAATAGAGCGATGTATAGGAATAAACTTTAACTACCTTTTTCAAGTAGAAATAGTAAAACTTTGTTTTCTCTGTGAATCGCTGCTACATGTGACCTGTTTTACATCTGAGTTGAAGATATTTTTTGTTATTCTAAAAAGTGCGTATGAAATTTTGATTGTAAATTTGTTCCTATCTATATTAGTTTTCTGCATCCTCCTTGTTCGTTAATATTTAATTTTTATGTTGAAGTGTAAACTAATTAATCATATATAAAAAGTGTTATATTTCCATTTTTTAATAGAAAATTTATGAAATGATTGTCCAAACTGCAACAACAAATGCACTTTATTCATCATTAGAACATCAGTAGAGGGGAAGTAGTATAATAAAATATCAATTAGTTTCATAAAGATTTTACAACACGTAGCACGATTTTACATATATTTTTACAAGAAGAATAAATGCAATTTGAAACATATAGCATTTCCATTTTAGGCATATATATAGGCATAGGTGGATGTATTTTATGTATATTTATATATAATGCATTCACCTATACAAAGTGAGTACATTATTTATGATACAAAAAATGCTAATAAAATTAGCTATTCATATTTCAAACATTAAAATAGCATTTAATTTCATTTCAGAAAATACAATATCTCTCCTTGTATATTCATCCGTAAGAGGATGTGTATAGGATTACACATTGGCGTTTTGACGCAAATTACAGTAGAACTTCTCAATAAGGGACACTAAGGGGACCAGAAATTTTGTCCCTTAGAGGTGTCCCTTATTCGGAGGTGGATGAATTGATTCATGCCATGTACTTAGTAGTATAATATCACAATAAACATTAACACTAAGACAATTAATTCTTATAATTAAATACTGAAAATGTTTGTTAATACGTTAAATAAAATTCATGATTATTCAAATTTCTAAGTTTATATTTTATTAATTAAAATTTAATCAAAAATCTTGTAATGGCAAAGTTTTGTAGCATACATAAATAATTTTGAAGTCATTCATTACATATATTTGCTTTATGTTATGTATATTACAATGTAATACTATGTGAATTAAAATTAGTGTTCAAATTTTAAGTTTCATATCCAAAGCTAATTAGTTGCTGTGCACTCTCCGTCGGCACTGAACCTACTTAAATAAGTTGTTGAGTGGGCAAAACATGCATGTTAATTTCAGCAAGTTTTTTTTTACAATACATTACTTATTTCCTTCACATACCTATGTTTAAGTCAAACTTAACTCAAATTATATTTTTGGAGGAAAAGTGAAACTTGAATTCCAGTAAATTCACTATTTCTTATACACTTATACATTATTTTTTGCATTTTTTAGCTTTGTGACTGTCCCTTAAACAGAGTGTCCCTTAATTAGAGGTAAATACATGGAAGTCTCTATTCAAAGGGACTGGGACCAGAAAAAATGTCCCTTAAATAGAGGTGTCCTTTATTCGGAGGTGTCCCTTAATAGAGGTTCTACTGTACATCCGTTTGAAAAACCACGGCAAAAATTTTGGCCGCGAGTAATATAAGGCATGAATTTTGTAGAATAATTTAATGTTTTATATTTTTATATAATGTCGTTAAAATATTGTAGAATCTATAGTAGGAGAGGTTTATGTGCCTAGGGCCTTTTTTTCTTCTTTTTAATGCACAAAAACGCTAATCCTGACCTGTTTAAAAACATGAAACGAATCTGAAGATACAGTTATAACTAAAATTACAATTAGATTAGCATAAATGCTTAAAAAATAAATTTTGCTGTGCAGAAAAATCTTTGAAAAAGATGTTAAGAGGCACAAACTTTCTGTGTAGAGTCCTGGAAAAAAAGTCTCTGATTTTGAATTAAATACTGGAGGCACGTAAAATATGTCGGATTATCATTAATAATACACAGGACAACTATAAAATTTTCTTAAAGTGGCTTCTTCGTATTATTATTTTTTAATAGCAACCGCCTTGTTTATGCTATCGGAGACTGTTGCAAAATAGGTTGCTAGTACCTGAATTGATATGTTAAATACTGATACGTTAGAAAACTGCTCAGTATGATTGCTGAACCGGTTTCAAATATGTAAAATCTGTGTTGCATGGAAAAAAAAATTGTGTTGCATAGAAATTATTATTTTAAGTTTCTCAACTGAAAAAATGTCTTATCACGTCCATATTCATCTTCATCCGGAAATCCCCTGATCTACACGATAAATGTACTTCGTTGTGTTCAAGCAAGTAAAGACAGTAGCCCATAGATTTATCATTTACAGTCGGACCTCCATATATCGAAGTGGCAAATTGCCGGAAAAAAATTCGATATATAGAAACGAGTTTATTTTATCATAAAAATCTCCTAAAACATTAAAATTAAAGCTAATTTTCGTGTATGAAACTAAATTTCTAATTTATACGAGCATCGGATTAAATGAAAGTTAATAATTAAAAAATTACAGAAATTATATTTTTGCGCCTACATACATCTTCATTCTTCAGTAATTCAACTTTATCCGCAACATTAGGGGATTTTTGTTTTGACAATGTAGTCAAGAGAAAAGTAAAAAATCAATCTACTTAACTTTAATGATTTTTACTGAATCTAAAAAGACTAGGAATGATAATCAACAGACAAAAGTGATAACTTGAAACCGATTTTACAGTGTTACTGGTTACAACTAAGATTTGAAATACACTTGTGGGAATTTAAGAACTCCAGAACGAAACAACGACCTATCTATACACCTCTCAACCCCAGATTCCTTATGAGTTTCGTAGCAACCTTTAGTGAACATAATTTTCTCCCCTAACCTTCATTTTTCATGAGACAAATAGTCTAAAATGTAAAAAAAAAATCTACTAACGTCTCGAAAAAAATTTCGACATATAGAGACTTTTTCGATATATAGAAACAATTTTTCTATGTAATGAACATAGAAATTTGCTGGGGTTTCGATATATAGAAAATTTTGATCTGTGGAAGTTCGATATATGAAGGTTCGACTAGTTTTTCAATGGAACATAACCTAGTCCATTATATCCTGCTCATATTCCATTGCAATCAGGAGCTGATTCCTATCTACACACTTGATATTAAAGATTAGTAAATTATGTCATTTCTATGCCTGGAATATGATAGCTATTTGAAAGTACCTTTTTTGAGCTTGTGAATGATAAAAACGATTTAAAATCTTTTTTTTTTTTTCCGTTCGTGCCAATTGAACCTTTCCTGGTACTTTTTATTCTTTTTACCCATGGTAATTATTCAACAATTCGGAGGATTGTAGCTCTATTTTGCATACCAAGTTGTTTTTCTAGTTCCAAGTTTTCACTTATTCGTTTTTCACTATTTTTCTTATTCCAAACGCTCTTGCGGACAAACGCTGGATATCTCTCTTTTGTAGTTTGATTTACGTTAATCTTAATATTTCCTTATTTGGCTATCTCTTGATTTAGTTGAAATTCTGGTTTGAAGGGAACCAAAAATATAATTTCTCCTTCCTAAACTTTATATATTTTTAAAAAATAATTATTCAAGGCTGACATTTTTATAATGAGTTTAGCTACTATTAGTAGCATGATTGTGTTATTTAAAAACAATATTTAGTTAAACATATTTTTTAACATCGCCAAACATAAGAAAGGTTTTTTCAAGAAAAAAAAATATATATATAGCTACCTATTTAGGAGCATTTTTTTCGAAAATGACAAAGTCTTACCGTGAAATTTTCTCTGTACTTTTAAAACACTACTATTGATGGTGTGAACCTAATTTAAGTTTTTTTTTTTTGCTTAAAAACTTTAAAAGTTAATCTTCAGCGGTATTCATAATTTTTATGATCGAAAATTGCTTTACACAAAAAGTATTTTTCCGGATTTATAAAAATATTTAATTAAATAGAAGCAATTATAAAGCATAAACAATTGCACCAAATTTTTAACATGTGCTCATAGTGAAAGTTCTTGAAAGTGAACCTAAGCATCAAAAATGCACCAGGTCAGTCTGTCTCTTTAACTGTTGAATGATTCTCGTATGTAGGGGGATGTGGGGCAAAGTGAAGTAGCCGAGAAAAGTGAAATGTTTAAATATTTACTCTACTTTTAGCGCCACCTATCTGGTAATATTTCGACTATGTAGTAATACATGTAGTCTATTCCCGTCAAGAAAAAATTACCTCTGAAATTCAAAGATTAAGATAATATAGGACATTTTTAAAAATTGACACTCATATTGTAAGATTTTGATGCAAGTGAATAATTATTTTTATAATAATTAAGAGATAAAATTCTTGTTAGTAACATTTTAAATATTAATTGAGACCTACTAATATTTCGTGCAGTATTTTTTCTTATTAAGCTCATTTCTAATTTAAATGCTTTGTACAGTAACTTAAGTGCATGCGGGGGCAAAGTGTATGGGACAAAATGAAATAGTTAATTTCACTTACTTAATCCATCCTTTATCAAATCTCTTACGTTTTTGTTTGTTAATTATTTCATTTACTTTCCTTCATTAAAAAAAATATTTATTCATCAGCAGTACTCGGACGGCGATGCCAGTGCTATGAAGTTAAAGCAAGTCCGTTGAACAAAAAAAAAAAAAAAAATCCACGCCTCCGCCCACCTTCTGATGTGAAATAATGGTTTTTCATCAACTAAAATGCGTGCCCACCTTTTCAAAAGACCTATTAAAGTCTCTGGAATTTAAAACAATTCGCCGAAACACATGAAAATATTAACAGCAGCTTTAAAACACAAAATAATCCTTCAACTACAGAGTTCATTGCTTAATGCGCCAAGCAACCACGCTACCGTAACCGTGCCCCTTAGCGAGTGAAGCGGTTTCTTCCCCTGCAATTTCAAGTGTTTTGCCACATAAACAATTCTTATAATAAAAACGTTATTAAGAACAATCACAATTGAATAATCCGACAAATCAAATTATTTGCTTAGATAAGTAACTATCTTTAACTATAAGAAGAAAAAAAACAAACGTTGGAGAAATAAGGAAAATATATTCAATAGAAAAATCCTACAAAATCAAATTATGTACTTGAACATCGAAAAATGAAAAAAAAAAAAAACGCATTCAAAAATCTGTTTGCTGATCACAACAGCGTAGCATGAGCATGGTTCCTCGCAGCTATCGGCACTGTCGTCAGCCAGCGCCTTCTTGAAGAATTAACTTACCCCCCCCCCCCCCCCCATCCATTAGAAATTCATTGAACTAAACAATAAATTAAACATTTAATTTGCAATTACAAACACTTTAGTCAATCTGATTAAAAAAAAAACTTATGTCCTTCCTCAATAAATGGACTATTCAACACAAAAAGAATTTTTCAACTCGAACCAGTAGTTCCTGAGATTAGCGTGTTCAAACAAACAATTTCTTCAGCTTTATAATATCAGTATAGATATGAATTTTCCCGCTTTTATAACATTTTCTATTGCTGTTGCACTCCTATTAGTCATAGCGTGATGTTATAAAGCCTATAGCCTTCCTCAATCAATGGACGATTCAACACAAAAAGAATTTTTCAATTCGAACCAGTAGCTCCTGCTATTAGCCCGTTCTAATAAACAAACTCTACTGCTTTATATTATTAGTTAATTAATAATAAATAAGAAAAATAAGACAAAGATAAGAATATATAATTTTTTTACAAAAAAATTTTTTAATCATCGTTTAGGATTTTCTCCGAAAAGTTTCCTCGAGATTTGCCTCATGGCTGACTTGAATCTACGCTTAATGGATCGCGAAGCCCGCACTTTCAGCTCGATCCACCGTAGCTACTCATATTCTGCGTTCCAAGCATTTTATATTATAAATTTTCTCGTTTTCATAACATTTTTTATTGCTGCTCCACTCCTATTAGTCATAGCGTGATGTTATATAGCCTATAGCCTTCCTCAATGAATGCACTATTCAACACAAAAAGAATTTTCCAATTCGAACCGGTAGTTCCTGAGAATAGTGCGTTAAAACAAACAAACTCTACTGCTTTATATTATTCGTATGGATTCGTTCACTTATTTTCCTATTCATTCTCTATTTTATTCACTCATTTGATTTTTCGCATATGTTTCGCGTTTATTATTTCATTTCCTTTTCATTTATTCATTCTTTCTTTTATTTAATAATTTATTTAATCAAAAATAACTTTGATAATCGAATAGAAAATATTTCATTTAAAAAATATCACATTTCACTTTGCCCTATTTTTCACTTTGCCATATGAAAAAAAGAGGCGATTTTTTTTTTTTTTTGGAGGTACAAATTTACTGTCAAAAATAAAAAATATATATATTTTTAAATAAATAAATAAATAAATAAATATATATATATATATATATATATATATATATATATATATATATATATATATATATATATATATATATATATATATATATATTTCAAGTTTTGTTTGAAAATATATTGTTTGTTCTTTATGCACCGTAATTTTTAGAGCGAATTTCTGATTTGTTCATTTTGAAAAAAGTAAGTTACCGTAACTATTTCACTTTGCCCCACATCCCGCTATATGTAATGTTTTTTTTTTTTTTTTGTAAATGAATGACTATTTCTCCCTTTTGACGTATAACCAGTCACAAAACAGAACAATCCTCTTAAGTACCTTAAAAGAGAGGCTCACACGACTGTCCTGAAGACAATTTGTGTCTAGATGGAATGCTGTTGCTGATTATAACTGAACATAGACCAGGTTATAGTTTACAATTGATCCTAGTATGGGTTGTTGAAGGATCAAATGTTTGACTGTTTAACTTGTTGAATTTGTATGAAATTTGAAATCAAGTATTTATTTATTCTTGAACGCGAAATTAGATTTCACATTTTGTATTGGATTTTTACTGAATATCTAATATTTATAAATGCCAGTACTGCTTGTTGCTTACAAAAAGTGACTAATCATATATTATTACTATTAACAGTAAAATTTTAATTTTGTCTCATTCGCCACATAATATTGTTTTATAAGTGTTTTAAACGTAAGTTCTCAAACTTCACCTTTTAAATAGCTCAAAAGTAAAGGCACTTTTAATTATCTGAAAGAAAAATATATCAGAAATATAATATAATGTCTTTCTTTCAAAATGACCTCTTTTTTATAATCTATACAAAGCTGTGTTATCAAAATTTACAAAAATTATATTTAAAATGATTGACACTTTTAACATTCATCGTGTAAAGCAATTAAAAATTTATCACATGAAACAGCGAGGCAATTTTTTTAGATGAAAAAATATGCAATGTTGAAAACAAAATGTAAGCTATCATAGATTTTGTTCGAAAATGCTCGACGAGTTCACAACGTGAAATACAATATTCAAAAATATTTAGTTCAATCAAACTATTTAGTAATCAAACAAATATGTGATACAGTCAATATTCCAGTTGAAGTCACATTTTCAACTTTTTTCTTTAAGCCATCCTGCTCACATACAATATCGTTTTTTTTTTCGAGCTCTGAATCTGATACGACTCACAAATATAGGTCAAAAGTGTTCGGAAAATACAGTGGTGGTAAAAAAATTTGCATCAACCGCGCCGTAAAGGTGAGGAATATCATCCCGACTGCATTCAACACACAGTCAAGCATCCCGTATCCCAGATGATTTGGGGATGTATTTCTGATCAAGGAGTTGGTGGGCTTCACTTTGTGCAAGGAACAGTAAACGCTCAGGTGTATATTGGCATTTTGGAGGAGAAATTGCCTCCTACTATCCGGGATCACTTTACTTCAGTTCCAAACGTCATTTTCCAGGATGATTCTACTCCGTGCCATAGGGCAAAACTGGTAAGTCACAATTTAGAAACCTTTATCCTGCAATTAGACTTAAATTGACATGGGGTTAAGTTTTTTTTTTCTCTCTAATCTCACACGCAGGTTCAGAAACGGAAAAATGAGCATGGGGTCAGCAGTTTGTCCCGGAAACAACCCCGATCTACGTAATATCGGATTCCTGCTGTTAAATAGTTATTTCATAAGTTTTGCAAAATTTCACCTACATTCATCGTTAATTGGACGACCAAAACTTCTCACATAATCCCATTGTTGTGAAAGTACCAGGGTGATGCAATTTGTTTTACCAGGACTGTAGAATAAATTTCCGATTTGACGAATAGCTTTTCCTTCTAATTGTTTAATCGGTCGTTTTCTGCGCGTGAGATCCAAACTTTGGAAACTCACAATTATTTAACTCTCTTCTGAATATCATGCTAAACATTTTAATACAGTATATCTTTGTGACACATCTCTGAAGCTTTTACTCAGCAATAAAATCTGAAATGCATACGGGTGATTCTAAAAAAGTGGGAAAGTTGCAAGTTTGTTCCCCACTGATATTATTATGTTTAATTTCCTTTAAAAAAAACTTCATTCTGAATAACCTAATACTTCTTTGCTTTAATTCTAATACTTAACTTTTCCAAAATTGCATTTTTTTTTCACAATAAAAGTGAAATTTCTGCAATGAAATGGTATTATAATAAAAAAAAGATAAAATACAGTGACAAACCTTGCAATTCTAAGTTCTTGACAGAAGTTAGACCTGAAAAGATTTTAAAATTCCTTTTTAAAGACAAATTTTAATACGTTTTTTTCAGTATGCCCATTATTTTGTGTCATTGGTACAGATTTCATTGAAAAGTGTAAATGACTCAAAAACCATGGATGATAGAAGTATAAGGTTTTTTAAAGTTACTTATGTTTGCAAAACCCAAGATTTAGAAGGACTTTAAAGTTATGTTTTTTTTTAATTATCAAATTAAAATGTGTCATTCACCGTTACCTCATTCACATGCCTACGAAAAAAAAAAAAAAAAACACACAATCAGATACAAATGATTAAGCTCTGCTGAAGTCATATTTTAAGTATATATGTTTTAAAGTATTTTCTTAATTTTTTTCTGATTTTTTAAACAAAATTAAATTTTTGGAAGAAATACACCGCAAACCTACCCATTTTTGAAGAATCACCCGCATGCTTTCTAAATAGTTCTTTAATGACAAAGATTTTTAAACGACATTTATAGTATTAATAAAAAGCGAAATATCGTAAATGTTAGCATCAGGAAATATCCATTTGATGTATAGGGCAGTCTGATCAGTGAACAAACACACAATTGGGAGGGAGTGTTTTTTTCTTCAATAAGTTTTCAAAAGTGTTTTTATAGATGAATCGGAAAGAATTAGTTTCATCTATACAGTTCTAAAAGAGTAGAACTGTATAGGTGAATTTTTTAGATCTTAGAACTGTATAGGTAAAAATTTAAAAAAGTTTGTCCGCTAGTGAGACGTGTTTAATTATTGAATTGCAGTATCATCTTTATTTAAAATCTTTTTATTTTTAGATCAGTATCAATGTTTTTGATATCTTGTACCAAATTCAACGATTTTCAACGATATCATGAAAATGAAAATAATTTTCATGTCTGAAAATGAAATTTTGTATAAATGTTCTTTTGCTGGTCAGGTTGCACTATTTGTTCTTTATACGACCAACTGTAATGCAAAACTGTAGATGTAGGCAGCTTTGTGGTATACCTCACGAAAGTTCTTGGAAGCGCAATCTCAGCGATAAATACCTTGAAATTTCATAACAGAGAAAGGTATTTTTTTAGACAAAACTCATAGTACCGTTTGAGATAGAGAACTGCACAGAAAAAGGCTTTCTTTGCAGAAAAGACTTAGGAGGACCACAATTCTGTCTGCTTCATGAAAAAAAGACAGAGAATAAATTACTGTAACCTCGCTACAGTAAGTTCTCTCTTGATTATCGCTCGTTTGGAAGAAGAGTGCCACAAAGCTAAATTTTTAATTTTAATATTATTTTTCTTCGCTTAAAGGCCTTCAAAGGACGTGATCTCCGTTGGAAAATAATTACAGATTTTTTTGTTCTAATATTAACCATTGGAGAGAAGGGCAAACGTACTTTTTAACCGACTTCAAAAAGGAGGCGGTTATCTGTTCATACCGTATGTATGTTTTTTTTTTTTTTGTCCACTCACAGCGTCTTACTTAGTCAACCGATTTTGATGATTCTTTTTTTAATGGATAGGGGATGGCTCAACTTGGGTCCCATTACTTTGTTTGACCATATTTGTTCTTTAGAAAAAAGTTATATGCAAAAAACAGTAAATTTTATGCAATTTCCCTATTAAATGATTAAACTGATATGAAACCCATTGTTATAAAAGTTTGGTGCCATATAACAGTAACATTAATAGTAATTGTAATGATAATTTTGAATAAAGGCTTCTCTGAAGCAATACAGTGATATAGAGCCGAACTTCTTACTAGGTAACTTCCTACTTTTACTGAAATATTTACATTTACATTAAAAAGAATGAAATAAAAAAATTTTGAACCAAAAAAAAAAAAAAAAAAAAAAAAACAGAACAGACTTCAAAATTGCTCTAAAGAGTGAAAAATAATTTTATTCTTTAAACACCATCAATGATACTTTTAAACATAATTTTTGAAGTCGGCGCAAAAACGATAGATAAGGTCATTCACAGCCATAACTCAACTACAACTATAAATTTACCCAGACCTAGTTTCATCACTACCACATACATTATGCATTGATAACAGCACATTTGAGAAACGATATAAATTTTTCGTTCCTAACTTTGGATGATTTTCTGAAAAAAATATGAACGAAGCATCGTTACCCTGGATTTTACTTTTTGTTTTTGCGCCGAACTTCAAAAATTATGTTTAAAAGTATCATCGATGGTGTTTAAAGAATAAAATTATTTTTCACTTTTTAGAGCAATTTTGAAGTCGGTTCTATTTTTTTTTCAAATTTTTTTTTTCTTAATGCAAATTGCCTGAAGAGTTCAACTTCAAACGCTTCTGTAAAATATCATTTCTTCGTATTGTGGCACTCTTTCTCCAAATGAGCGATGTATATATACATATATATATATATTAGGTGAGACTGTAGGGATACTTGATCCTTCTGGAGATTTGTTCACTCTCTCAAATATTGAAACTGCAACTGTACAAAATTTTAATAATGACAACATTATCGAGTAGCCTTGGTAGGTTAACATCCCCAAGTGTCAGGTGATCCGTTTCGCACATACTTTTGAAGTTTTGTGTGAATGTCCGTTCTCCGAGTTTTTTTTTTTTTTTTTTGATTGTAGACCAAAGATCTCCAGCGTTCTTGAAGAAGTAAAGCAATACATACATTATTTTTATGTTAAAGGAGAAAAATCAAAACAATGTTACAAGAGAGAGAAGTACCCATGTTCGGTATGAGAAGTACCCAAGTTTTTTTCTGTTATTTTGAAGTATGTTCAAAATGTATACTTTTGGGGATACTTGATCATTTTGAACCAAGGAGACTTGATCCGGGATCAAGTGTCCTTTAATATGATTATACACGTAAGAATTTGATATTTATTCTGTATATTGTTTTGCAGAAGTACTGTTGCCTTACAAAATATTACCGGAAGCTAAAATAAATCCGCTAAAAATCCTGTGTCCGCTCCTGAAGATCTTCATAGTTTCGGAAGATTTTACTTCATCATACGTTAAAATTCAGAAAAGGAGTACGTCACAGGAACAATTTTATTGTGTTGCAATAAGCGTAACGTACATAGTCGAAAATAGAAACGTTAAAAAAAGCAGACTGATTTTGGGGAGGGTCATTCGTCAGTTCCGAGTTGACAAAATGATTTAAAAACAGTTTTAGTCTGTCCAAAAAAATTCAAAATGGTGTATATCATTTTAAAGGAAAGAACGTTGTGTTTCAAATTGAAAAAAAAAAAAAAAAAGCAACGAATTGTTTTGCTTCCTTCCGGAGATAAAGCGCTTTAAATACTTTGTTAAAAATAGCAAGTGGGACCGTGTCTCGGGCGGGAATTTTTTTTTTTTTTTTGAGCAATTCAAAAATCTTGTTTTATTCTGAATATTTACATAAATTTAATCCAACAACTTCCGAGACTATGAACAAAAGATTTTATTTTTTTGTCTGCGCGTATTGACATGGACTACGTCTGCTGCCAAAGTTTTCCCGTTTCAGAATTCCAAAAAGCTCGCAGTAAATACTTTTTGAACGAAAAAAAAGAAAGCATGAAAAGAATTAGTATCCAGCAGTAAATTGAACAGTGAGCATGTATTATGCAATTGAATAACCAAAACGCATGGACCAATCAATAACAAGTTAGGGGCCATTCATTAATGACGTAAGGGTCCCGAGGGGGAGGGGGTTAGAAAAATCTCTACATACCCTTACTTGGGGGGGGGGGAATCAGACCCATTCTGATGAAATATTTTCCAATCCATTTTTTATATTAGAAATCGCACGGTCAAATGCTTTGGCCAAGTGCTTTGGTCAAGTGCTTTGGCTGGGATCATATTTCATTTGTTTTTGGAAGGTAAAAAACGTATTAGGATGAGCTGTTTTTTACTTGTTTTACAAAGAATGAATTGTGTAAAACATAATAAAATAATCGCACTTGTATGGCATGTCTATTTTTAACTAGTATCGCATCATATACAAAAAATATTTGTCGAAGAAATGATCAGTTTAGATTCTATTCAGTAAATATTTCTTTGCTCAAAAATGTTTTTTTAAAGAAATTTATAATAATGAATTTAATAACAATTTCAGTGATGTAAGATACATTATTTTATTTTTTTGAAAAACGAAATGGAATCTTACCTAAGATGGGGGGAGGGGGGTTAAAAATCTTACATACCCTTACATGGAGGGAGGGGGGTTAAAAACTGCCAAAGTCATCCTTACGTAATTAATGAATGGCCCCTTACTGAATGGTAGAAATAACACTTAGTATATGACTTTTACTACCCTCAAGGTTTTTTTTTTCTTTTTAAATGGCTTAAATTTAAACCAAAATTCAGTAGCAAAACTTAAGTTATGAATTCTTTACTTTTCAAAATTAGGAATGAGAACAAATCAGTATAATTCGACCTTTTTTGGGTTAATACATTAGTAAATACGATTGGGAAACCTATTGAATATATCTTATACGTATATTTTTGTATATTTAAGACAGCGTGTGCCCTTCAATCTTGAGGTCTCTAAGATTATAGAGATCTGAATACGGTACAGACATTAAGTTTCCATTTACAATGGCCGTGTCTTTCCGTAGTCAATTGTTATAGAACTTGCAGGTTTTCACAAGATTTCGATCTCCCACCTTTCCCGAGTAACTTGCTGATAAGTCCACGTGTTTTGATGCTCGATCGTGTCAAGTGGCATCGGACACTGCCACCATGGCCTCTTCTGCCCAGGGTTCTGGGGTAAGTTTCTGTCTCGACTGCTGTTCCTCTTTTCAACCGAATCTGAGTTACGATACCGACAAGCAATTCATCTACGTTGTGGTGAATAGCTGCCGAAGTTTCAATGAATTTGCACTCATATGAACATGCCACTGATTTGCCTTCTGCGGAAAAGAAAATAAACAATGTTGTCATTGAACATTAAATTCAAAAAGCTGATAAATAAATAAAATGATTAAATAAAGAAATATGGGTAGTTGTAACTATGAAGTCCGAGGCTGCTGTCGTATAGAGCAACAGATCGGCTGACTGTTGCCGAAGTTGTTCTAATAGCTTCACCGGTTAATTCACCCGTCGACCGCAATGTGGTTGATAGAACCACGCAACATTTTTGACTAATTAAGAAAAGTTATTTTTCAACCTGCACGTTATTTGTCTACTCAAGTAACCGCTTATTAACCAAAAGCGTTCGAATGAGCATCGCATGGTAAATAACCGGGTAATAACCACTGACATCTTATCTGTCATGTGATCAACCAACCTCGGTCGACCAACTGCTCTATGCGAACGCAAGTCGACTTTCAAAAGGCTGTTGAAAAAAAAACACTGATCACAATGATTTCAAATTTGAACTGCATATAATTGAAGAAGGGGAAGATGATATGCAATAAGAAGAAAAAAAAAAGACTTCCTAAGTTTAATGAGTCTTTGACTGATGAATGTCTTTTAAGAGAACAGCTACTCTTCGGGAGTAGCTTTAAGTAAATTCTGGTCCTGAAAAGAGTATGAAAAAGACTGTAGTCCGATGTCTGGCGATTGGTCTGAAGAAAATGATTAACACGTACGAAGAAACAGTTTTCTTTAAAGTGAATACTAGAAGAGGGAGGAAACCAATCGTTTTGACATCATTAGAAGATGTGGTCACAACATTACTGGATACACATTTTTCTTATTCCATTACATACACTATTCTACACTTCAAAGTCACCAAACCAAGTCACAAATGGTTTCACCGGTCGAATGACACCCTGAAGAGAGCTCTGTTTTTTTTTTTTTTTTTTTTTTTTTTGTTTGTTTTTCTTTTGATCCAGACCTGGAGTAGAGCAATCCCTGATCCAGAACCCCTAGAGTTATTGATTTGGAATGGAAACTTGGAGGACTTTGTGACCACGAGCATAATTTACGTGCCTCAGTCACCAATAGTGAACATGGAGGACTTTAGATCGGCTGACATTGAACCCGGAACCCTCCCGTTACGAATATGACGCCTTACCGATCAGGCCACCACGGCCTTTCTTATGTCTTACAGCTTCCTGCTTGAAGTATATTCAGTTCAACTTTGAAGTCTTCCTGACCAGAGGTTCATTTTATGCAGCATTTTTAAAAGTGTGAAGTAAATTATAATTACCCTGTCTGACAAAAAAAAAAAAAAAAAAATTGCCTCTGAACATAAGTGTATTATTATTATTATTATTATTATTTTGTTTGAGACTTTTAATTATTTATTTGCTAAGTTATTCATTCATTAATATTTATATTTTACATTTTATTTTACATTTACTTTTTAATTTTTATTTTCAATTTTAATATTCGTTCATTAAAATTGCAATGGTTTAGGTCAAACAAGAGATTACACTAC
The DNA here is from genome assembly GCF_026930045.1 of Uloborus diversus. NCBI lineage: Eukaryota > Metazoa > Arthropoda > Arachnida > Araneae > Uloboridae > Uloborus > Uloborus diversus. The sequence goes on along the minus strand of NC_072733.1, from coordinate 213,518,371 downwards.
TATAGACATCAAGATTTTTGAAGCTGTATAGCGTGGCTGTAATAAGTAGATTCATGACCTTGAGAATGTTTGCTTATTTTCCGGGAGTTCAGTTGAAAAGAGACGCATTATTAACACAGATTTGAGTAAGAACATCTTCTAAAAAAAATACGAAAGTAATCCAACTGAACTTACTGCCAATTATCCTTCGGTATAATCTCAATAAGAAGAAGATGTTGTCAACATCATTGCTCAACTAATCAGAGCCACACTATATAAATGGCGAACTGATTCGCATTTAGGAAAGTGTTTATGAAAAAACAGAGCGTATTATTTTAAAGCGTGGTTGAAATTTTGCTTACATTCGAAGATTTGTTGCAATTTAAATAATTTCAGTCCTTGATTTATCATTTTGGGCTCGTAGAATACAACTTATACTCTAAAGTTTTTTTTACAAAGTAATTAACAAAATTCTAAAGTTTTTTAAATGACACAAATATTTAATATTTCTAAAAACGTACTACAAAGTTTTAATTATTTAGATACTTTTTAGCATAAAAATAGTTCATACTATAAAAAAGAGCAAGTCCATCTCTTTCAAGGGAGAGCAATTAGTAAGAAGAGGAATTGTTGGGCGCACAGTTGGGCTACCATTGCAAACCTTTTATTTGGCGAGAAATTCCTGTACCACTTATTACTTCTTACCTGAATTACATTAATCACCAAATGAGCGCACTGCAAACTAAATCCGCAAGTTCTTAAACCGTTTTTCCCCACCCCTGTTTCAACAAATGGAATCGTTTAATCGGTCGGATAGCGAACTCAATTAGCAAGAGGCGGACAGTAACCAACAGGCCTAAAGAAGTTTTGCCTTCTAAAATATTATATAAGCTTAAACATGTTTACTTCTGAAGCAGCAATTCAATGCTTCGGTGAGGATCGAACTTACGCACACTCAGGAATCGTATTATGACACGTTGCCGATTGCGCTACCGGAGCAGAGAGAAGCCGCGCATGCGCTGTATTCCAAACGTCGGTGAGGTGACGGGGTCACGAAATGGATGATTTTTCCCTACCTTAAAAATGCTCAGCGCGCCTGAAGAAGTTTTCCCTTCAAAGAACTCATTCCATCTCAAAATAACTACATAAAGTTGCATAATTGATGTTCAAACATCATAACGTTTCATCTCGGATCAAATGGAATCGTTTAATCGGTCGGGCAGCGGAGCTCAACTTGCGAGAGGGAACAGCATTTATCCAGAGAAACTGTTCAGTGTTCTCATACTAGATGAATCATTGTTTGCACTGGCGATCGGAAATAACTCTTACCTTGAGTTGTGACTTCTCTAGTTCGAGCTAGGTCCGATTTGTTACCCACTAGAATGACTGCCCGGCGTTTAGTCAACCCTTTCTCTTTTAGATCGAACAGAATGTCCACAGCATGTTCAAAGCTCGGCCGGTCTGTCACTGCGTACACCACCACGTATACATCCATATGATTTTTCCGTTCATCCGCGTCTGAGTCCTGCAATAAAAAAATTTCATTTACTTTCTTAGTCGAGCAACATTTTATTCAGTTCGTTCAGCAATCCTACGGATCACGATGAGCTTTGAATTGCATGTTCACTGTTTTAAATAGGAAAAAAATGTCTTTCATTTGATTGAAATTTTTTATAAGTGTCCTTGTATCAAACGGGAGGCTTTATTATCGTCGACTTGATGATGGGGAATTTTCATTTCAAATATATATTCCCTAACAATGTTTTTTATTGGACTTAATCTTTATACGATTCTCATTGAATAATGAACTCGATCTGTTGGATAGGAACACGTTATTTATTTTCTTGTTAAAAATGATCCTTCGTATGTTTACAAGTAAAAGATTTGATTTATGTAATATGTAACGATATCAGGCATAAATTGGAAATCAGGAAAAACTACTACTTTAGCAGGGTCGTGGGCACTTGGAATAGCTTACCGGAAGAGACGGTAATGAGCAAGGGGGTGGATAGCTTTAAGAGGGCCATTGATCTTCATTGGGGTCTAATTAATTGACTAGGACCAGCCTAGCTGGGCCCAGAGCCTGTTGCTGGTCGTCACATTTGTATTTGTATTTGTATTTGTAATCTTCTTTCATAGACAAATTATTGTTTTTGCAGCTAGGAGAGATCAGGTACAGAGTTCTTACTGGGTCAAGCTGAAACAAGGGCTTTAATTTTCAAGTTCTAGGTTGTCTCAAAAGTTCGTAAACACTCGCTAAAAAATGGAATTTTTCGCATTTTGGAAAATTTTTCTGCTGTTACTGTTTTTGCTTGGCAATTCAAATTTCATTCTTTTTTTTTTTTTTTTTTGCAAGTGTTCACGAACTTAAGGACACCCCTAGTACTTATATATGTCTGAAATAAATTCAAGCATGGGATAATTTGATGACAAAGTAAACATGAGATTATCAATCAAATGAGTCAAAAGAAAAAAAGAATCCCCCGACAATACTTTTCTTTTTGTTTTTGAAAAAAAAAAAAAAAAAAAAACCGAATATAATTGTTTAATAAATTTTATTTGCTTTGAATAAAATACATGAAAAAAAGAAAGTGTTCACTTGATCATGTTCACTCTTAAAATAAAACGACGAACCACCAAGCTAAAAAAAAAAAAAAACCTTCTAATCATAAATAGACCTTTGAGCTGATAAATAGCACTTGCATCTTTTCAACAATTAATAATGACTCCTGATAACAATAACCGAAATGAATTTTAACCTATTAACACAGTGTCAGTTCGCATACATCCCCTTAAGAGCTAGTTGTTGACGTCATAAAATCTTCGAAAATCGTGTTTTTTAAAAACTTCATAAGTCGGTCAATTTTGGTCGTAGAATAGTGATTTTTTTTTTCAGTTAAAAATGTTAGCTTGCAGAGGATATTTTACTAAGTATCACTGCTAGGTCTGGGGGACTGCATAAAAATTAAGATTTTGTAATTTTTTCAGTTAAAAATGTTAGCGTGCAGAGGATATTTTACTAAGTATCACTGCTAGGTCTGGGGGACTGCATAAAAATTAAGATTTTGTAATTTTTTCAGTTAAAAATGTTAGCGTGCAGAGGATATTTTACTAAGTATCACTGCTAGGTCTGGGGGACTGCATAAAAATTTAGATTTTGTAATTTATTCAAAAAAAAATTTTTTAACATAATTTTTCCTAAATTTTGATTCTTACGGAATTAGAAGATTTTTTCCAATTGGAAATATACGCTTATCTCTAACGGTTTGAAAATTAGCTATTGGACCGCAATTAGGGTGGGCACCATGTGTTTATATATCCTCTATTTTCGGTCTAAATAAGGTGTAGAGTTAATGTATTGAAAGCTTGAAGGGGGATGGAAAGTTAGTGAAAAATACGAAATCTAGCAATAATACGGACCCCCGGTCCCCTAACTTCTATTTAGGGAAATCATCTCTTTTGAAAAAAAAATTACAACACATGAGTTTTGACATCAGTACGACAGATATTCATCGAGATATGATACGCAGCGTTTTGCGACTTTCACCACCTTACAATCGCAGTTAAAGCCACCTTTTTTTGTGAGGGGGGGGGGGGGATAGTGAGTAACAAAAGGCTGTAAATATATGTGCGCATGGAGTGTGTTTCTTCAAATTGTACTACATTGTAGTGTATATTTACGCATCATAGCATGACATTTGCATTTATTTTTCAATAGGAATGAAATATATATATATTGCTACGGCATCCGATGCGACTTCCAACTTTCTTGAAAGGACGACACAGTACTTGAGAAAAACACAGAAGACTTATTTACACTATGTACAGGAAAGATCGTTAACAACTGTTAAATTAATCATCAGCAATTAAGCAACTATCAATCGACACAGTAAACTCAACGGTTACACACGTATTTACATCCAAATAAGCAAAAATATAGCTCAAAAGGCTTCACAAAACAGGGCAATAAATGCTCTCCAGCGTTCCGCTGCAACGATTCACAAGCAAAGACTAACTCGAGACTGACTTCTTATCATGCGGGCCGCTATTTATACACATCGAAAAGTTTCCACAATATTCCAAAAGATTCCCGAAAATCGGAGAACGTTATTTTATTTCTTTCCATTCACAGATTTTATCATTCAGAAATGAGGGGACCGTATACTTCAGCCGAATTTACGGGGGCTGTATATTCATTACAAGAAACTATTTACAGGTTACGTTACTACAATAATTTTAGATGAAAGATAATTTAATAAACGCCAAATTTAGCTAGATTACGACAGATTAATCACAAAAATAATTACTACTTACAGAATTTGCAACAATATATATATATATAGGGTCATTCCATAGTGACTAACGTAACATTCGCAGCTGATTTTCAAACTCTTTTTACTGACACTGGGAGTAAAAATAAATGTGTTTTGGTTTAATATGCAGATTTAAAATGCACAAGGTGACTATTTTTCATTTCCACTAAGAATTTGAAGCAAAATAAGCGCTGGCATGTGTTTTTTCACCAAAAAAGGCATCGTGACTAACGTAACATTTTTGCAACCCTGAGAAACAATGCTTATGTTACGAGGCCAATTTTTCTGAAAGTTACGCAGACATTTAAAATTGGCCGATATATTTGTAAGAGGCAAACAATCTATTTTTAAAATCGTACTACAGATTTGTTACAGACGAATCTTTTTTGGCACTAAATGGTACTTTTCCGAAAAACTGTGTGTGACTAACGTAACGTGACTAACGTAACCATCGAATAACAAGCAATGAATACGTATAAAAAACTTTTTATAATTAATTTCTTGTTCTTATATTACTTTTACACTTTTTAGGAACCTTCTTTGTGTTGTATTATGGTTCTTTCTTTACTTTTTTTCTATATTAGTGTAAGAAATTGAATGGAAGGATTCAGTTCAATTAACTCAATTTGAATGTGCGAAAAAAAAATAAATAAACAAATTAAAAAAAACTGCTTTTACAAACTGAATAACATCATTCTTGGGTTAATTAAATCCTAAATATCTCTCTTTTAAAAAATTAACTTTTTGCAAGTTAGTAGTTTCACTGAATTCTAGTATTCTGCTGATATACTACTTATCGTTATAAGAAACTCCGTAGTACTTTTCAATGACATATTATTTTTTAAGGTTTACTGATTCATCGAACGAATAGTGTTGTGCATCCTTTTGAATTAAAATGTAATATTGAAAAAAAAAATATTTGAACGTTTTTGCAGAATGCATTTTAATTCCAGATATCACCGCAAATATTTGAATTTCTAAATGATCACTCTTGCATTTTCTGAAATATATGGCAGCAGCGCTTATTGTCACTGTATCATGTAACATCTTCAAATGTTTTCCAACGAGCAGCCGTTACTTCATCTTAATAATAGGTGGAGATGTATTTTCTAAAAAATAGAGACGTTCTCCTTTGTTAAGAATGTATTTCTATTATCTTAATTCTTAAGCTTGGATTCTTGTGTTGAATGCACAGTCAGCAGAGTACTCATTTTGCTTTACCCACCTTTTTTCTTTTTAAATAATTCTTTAAATTGGAAGTACCTTTATAAAGACCTTTAAAAAAGTATTTTTCAAAGTAAACAGAAGATCTACAATGTAATATTACTGGTATTTTTCACCTTTTATATTTTTAATCAATATAGAATGCCTACATATTCAAAATTATTCATGAAAATTTACATTAAATTAAATAAGTTTTAAATATTAGCAGTCATTTTAAAAATGTTACGTTAGTCACAGCTCAAATGTTACGTTAGTCACACTAATTATTTTATATCTACTGATACTAAAATAAATATTTTACACTTTTTAAGTAGATATGACACAAATGGAAGAAAATAAAAAGTGGTGTTTGGTTCAATCATCTGGTTTAGTTTTTAAGCAGAAAATAGCACATTTTCGTGACTAACGTAACGTAAATATTTTCAGTTAAATAACCAAACTAATTAAAAGACTTATCTTATAATGTATACAAAAAGAAGCGTCAATTTTATTGGGCCAACATCTATTCATTTAGAATAAACATAGTTCTTTTAAAAATTTGCAAAAAATTTTGCATTACACAAGAAAACGTAGACGCATGTTTTTTGCACATGCTAAGCCTTTTCTACAACCACGCACGTTTAGAGCCAGAAGAAAAACACCGAATGAAATTTTTGCAAACTGTTATTGGATTTATGTACTAGAAAGTATGCTGAATGAAATGATAGGTCACAATTAAGGCTTTGTGGAAAAAATTTTTCTGAGGTTGAGGTTGACATTTCTATGGAATGACCCTATATATATATATATATATATATATATATATATATATATATATATATATATATATATATATATATATACATTCGTAGGTTGTTTTTTTTTTTCAAGCTCCGTTTTCACAGCAGGAAAGCCTGGTGGCTGGTTTGCGTACTAGTATACTGCACATACTCGTCCAAAAACGCAGTTACTGTCGAGTCCAATCTGCCATCTCCTGTTGAGCTACAGACACGAAAACATGGCTGTCTCTATCGAGTCTCCCACCAAATGTGAAGTGAGAAATATTACTTGTTTCTTGCAAGCAGAAGGTAACGGGGCAGCAGAAATTCATCGGAGAATAAGTTGTGTATATGGAGACAACTTAATGAGTACTGGTGTTGTTCGTAATTGGTGCCGAAAATTTAAAGAGGGCAGAACTAATGTGTATGAACTAATGTGGAGACGACCTTGTTCAACGAGTCGACAAAGCGCTTAAGGAAACTCGAAGATTCACAAACAGTGAATTATCGATTCAATTTCCAGAAGTCTTAAGATCGTCCCCACATTCTATAGTTATAAAACGGTTGCGCTACAGAACACTTTGTGCTCGCTGGGTCCTAAAAACACCGTCCAAAATCACTTTCAATCATTGGCGGCAACGTTCTATGTGGAGGGTATAGAATAGTTTGTACACAGGTACGACAAATTCCTAAATCGTGAAGGAAATTATGTGGAGAAATAATATGCATTGTACCTTACTTTTGGTAGTAAAATCTTTTTTGTATATTCACCCTTTTTTTATAGCCAAACGGAGCATGAAAAGAAAACAACCCTCGTATATATATATATATATATATATATATATATAGATTAGGATGCGTCTTATTTTTAAAGGTGTTATTTTTTCATGAGGCATCCTCTCATTTTGTTCCTTTGGATGAAAAAAAATTTCTCATATATGAAAAATAAAAATTTAAAAATATTTAGAGGGTGCTACCACTGCTGCAAAATTTATCAACTCTCTCCCTTTTTTTCTTTTAAATTTATTTATTTAGTCTGGATAATAAGTAGCAATCAGTGAAAAGTTTGTATTGTCACATGGAAGTAACAAAGAGAAAAATTACAATATTGCTGAATGTAAAAGACCGAAAGTGTAAACCTGTGATATGAATGGCATTACCGAACTTTCAAATGCTTTTTTGACATTATTACATAAAATGACAACCATGAAATGCTTATTATTTTCTAGTATATATAAGAAATAGGTATTTGTGTTATGTTAAACCCAACCAACCTAATTTCATGTTGATTAAAAATATGTCAAGAGTTGATTTTTACATCATATTTTTCACAATGAATGTAATTTTAATCACTGGTAGCACCCCCTAAATTATGTTCAAATTCTATGAAACTTTTATGTGTGTATTTTTTCATCAAAAGGAAGCAATTAAAGGGGTACCCCATAAGAAATTCAAAACTTTTTTAAAAAGTGCATTATAAGACACACCCTAATATATATATATATATATATATATATATATATATATATATATATATATATATATATATATATATATATATATATATATATATTATATATATATATATATATATATATATATATATTTTTTTTTTTTTTTTTTTTTTTTTTGCCTGTCATTTTTCTAAAAGGCGATAAGTTCTAATTTCGTCCTTTGCATGGTCCCTTAGAACTACGAACTCTAATATCTCCTTGAGTTTTGCTCAAAAATGTAAAACTTTTTATGTTGCAATTATTTTTTAATATATATTTCCCCCCTTAAATATCAGTTAGGGGACCTAGGGCAGTGTAAAAAGTCATGTTTTGTATTTTTTCACTCACTTTCTTTATCGCTTTAAAAAAAGTTTGTATTTTCACTCTGCACTGTATTTTAACTATTTTTGCAACTGTAAGTATGCATCTAGGAATAACGGTTTCGAAAATAGAGATCTTTTGCAGGTTAAACAGAGACTCACTGTCATATACAGCCGACTATCGATAAATCAAAACTTATGGCTCGAATATTCCTTTATTTCGAAGTTTTCATTGGGTCCCTAACTCTTAGAAGAATGTTGGGGGAACTTTCCATATCTCGAACTACCAATAACTAGAAGTTTTTACCGGTCCCTTGGGTCTCCGAGTCATCGAGAGTTGATTGCATATATCGGGTGATTCGCCAGTAGTTAATCATTTAGAGGAAATTTCTACAAGTTCTATTTAATTTCATAGGAAAAGAACGGGGAAAAAATTGAAAAGTTTCTTATATGTTTATCAAACTAGTAGGATCAACGGTTACTATTTTTTTTCTATTTTACTTATTATTTTTTAAGTTATTTCGAATAAAAGTTAAAAAGGGAGATTTCGCCAGTAGTTGACCACCGCCTGCCAGTAGTTGACCACTTTTTAAACACTAAAATCTGATATCTACACTACTAAAATTGGACCGGATGCATGCCTGTAAGTACTTATGTTCCCTTAAAGGTCGCCCCTGATTGGTGTGTGGTTGGATGACGTCATCACAAATGTCACGTGATTTTGATGATGGTTACACGACAGTGATGACTAATAGTTTAAAATGTCGTGAATACTTCGTGACATTTGGAGCGGAAACTAAGTCACCAAAAAATGGTGCCAGCTTTATATTATGTCTTCAATTTCTTGCCAAGCCGATGGACTCCTGACGCATAAGACGTCATTGATATATGAGACGCCGAAGGCACCTCAGGCGGAGAATCTAGCCACGCTAGACCGCTCGTATAATGCTTAAATATTAAATCATTATTACTCAAAATAATGCATTGATATTATGGGTGATCAGTGTAAGTGCAGTAAACTCCTAATTATCTGCAGAATTGGATGACATGGTAACCGCGGGTAGGTGAATTTTGCCAAATAAATTAATAGCGATAGCTGAAAAAATCAGCACTCGCACATACTTTTAAACTTTGCCAGCGATTACCTATTAAATTTTTTAAATGTCGCCAAATTTAGCGACGTCTAGCATTTTCTCGCAAAATTTGGCACTGAAAATAAGTTGCCAAAAATGGTTCTAACTTAGCTGTTTTTTTAATAATCTGTTTTTTTTTCTTTATTAAGACTACTTCTATAAACTTGGTTCTCACTAAAAAGTATGGAACAAAATAAGAGTAAATAGCTTCTTGATTACAACACTCAATAATTGCAGTTAATATTAAAATCTTCACATTAATCTTCCTAAAGCAGCCAATAAAATTTAAATTAAAAATTTAGCGAAGAAGAAATATAGGTATAGTAAAAGCTATTCGTACAAATTTGTATACCGCCGCATTTTGTGTAAAATTAGCTCCTGACTTATATGTGCCCTATTTTTGTTGAAATTTTATTGATGAAATATGATTTAAAATATAGTCGGGAAAAATTTTCAGAATTAAAGTATTTATATTTTTTATAAACTCTGAAATTGACTTTGGGTATCACCTACCAGATGGGTGTCACCCGGGCCAAACCACCCATTCTCAAGAACTTGGACTTTGAAAAAAAGCTTTTTTTCTCTAAAGTTACAGCTTTCAAAAATTGAAAGCACACGATTCGATCGATATCCATTTGTTAAACATTAAAGGAGGGGGGGGGGGAATTACAGCTAATCCTTTTAAATTTTTTATAGGGATTTTTAAGTCATCTCATTTTTAAACTCGTAACTATTGGAAAATTTGATTTTTTAATTGAATTTCTAACGTTGTATGAGTCTTGGGTTTACAATAAAAAACAAAATGCGAAATTGTCGCAAAAAAAGAATTAATATTTAACTCTCTGTTTAGAGGTTTTCCTCCTTCCCCTAAAGGGAGAGAGGGAATTGAAAAAGTACAATTTAAAAAAAAAAAAATCAGGAATAGGAGTTGGAGTCGGGCGTTTCAAAATCCAGGAGTCGGGGTCGGAGTCGGCCATTTTTCTTCCGACTCCGCAGTCCTGGTTTTTACAACGATTTTCAAAAAAAAAAAAAAAAAAGAAAAAGAAAAGAAAAAATATCTGGACAGGGACACCTTGATTACCTATCGATATGAAATAAATTTTATTTCCTATTCTCATACCTAAAAAATACACATAAAAAATTTTATGGAAATCGGTCGATCTGTTTCGGAGGAATTCAATGTCTAACACCGTGACAGGATTTTATATATATATATATATATATATATATATATATATATATATATATATAAGGAATATAAAGGAAGGACTTGTTATGATATGAAAGGAAAAAAAACAAAAACAAACAATCTTTAAGATACGAGAAATGTTTTGTTTGATAAACTTAGTTTAATGACGTATTCACAGAATCTTCCCAGTAAATTATATATAAATTTAAAATGCCTCATCCATCACCTGAATGTTTATTCCTCATTTCATTACTAAATGGTTACATTAATCAACAATAGATTGCAATAAAAAAGAAGGGAAATATTACCCTGGCGTGAGAGCTTAATAAATTGTCAAAGAAAAGAAGATCGTACTCATTCCCATCCAGCAGCACCGACACACCCTTCTCGCGCTCTTCATCTAGAAAAATACACAGAAGCTTTTTAGTTCAGGATACATGCGTATACGATAAGCTGTTCTTCAGAAAACTCCACATTTTCAAACACAAAGATTAGTTTCATTGTCCACACCAAATTCAGATGAATTAATCTTGAGTAGATTGATGGTCATTTTCAATAAAATAGTGTGCAAATCATGTCCAACACTGATGTATTTTTTTAGCAATAAAAATGAGTTCCGCCGGAGCATCATGTTTGTTTTAATTATTCTCTATGTATCATCATACACAAATAATAAAGTATCAATAGTTTGTACGTACGTAATTTATGAAAAGGGTTTTTAAATGTTTTGATCACATAGTGTAACTGGGCGGACAAATAAACTTTTTGAAAAACCTCTGTAATCGTAAAGAAAGGTTACAGTTACAAAAAAAAAAAAAAAATAAATAAATAAATAAATAAAAAATAAAAACATGAATGGAATCCTAAAAATCTTACTTCGTCTGCAATTTCAGGAATTTTTTTTTTTTCTTTTATCATTAATACAGATTCATCAGCATGTACGCTGGTGTGCAAAAATTAAGGACGAGACGGTTTTTCAATGTAACTTTGTACAAAAGCTTACCAAATCAACACATTTAATACCGTAAGATCCCCAATACGTAAGGACATGTGTAATGTAAGCAACACGTACTAAAAGAGAAATCAGAGGGATTAAAAGAAGCTTTATTGAAAAAGTAGCATGGAGCGCAATGCGATTGAAGGCCGAAACATCCCTGTGATGGGTGTCCAGCAAGAAACATCCGGTCTTTAGTAGGGGATATGATCTCCCCCGACTGCTAGGCAGGTTTCACAGCGTCTGCCCATGCTGAGAATGAGGGTGTCAATGAGTTGTTGAGGCATTGCTGCCCATTCGTCTTGCAGCGCCAATCGAAGCTCCCGAATCGTTACTGGTGGTAAGGTACGAGCTGCCAAGCGTCTGCCTAGAAAATCCCATACATGCTCGATGGGATTGAGATCCGGAGATCGTGCCGGCCAATCCATACGTTCAATATCCTCACTCTCTAAGAGCTGTTCGGCAGCTACTGTGCGATGACATGGTGCATTGTCGTCCATGATAAGGAACTGCGGACCCATAGCGCCTCTATAAAAACGCACATATGGAAGAAGAATCTCGTTACAATAACGGGTCTCGTTGACTGAACCTGCGTCGAAGATTTGAAGGTCTGTACGACTACCAAGCATGATGCCTCCCCAAACGAGAACACCGCGACCTCCATATCTGTCCCTTTCAATGATGTTCGAGGGATGATTGCGGCTTCCCCGCTCTCTCCAGATGAGTATGCGATGAAAATCGCTACTCAGACTGAATCTGCTTTCATCTGTAAAGAGTCCCCATTCATTGTCTCTCCAATTCCGGTGCTCCCGGCACCACAAAGAACGCCTTCTCCGATGGGCAGGCGTTAGAGGTACACACCGTATAGGGCGTCGTGCAAACAGACCACCACCGTGCAGTCTTCTGGCCATGGTAAAACGCGATATCGGTCGTCCAGTCGCCTGTGTCGTGTGTCTAGCGATTTCTCCCGCTGTCTGCCGCCTGTTTCTTCTGGCCTGTAAGACAATATACCGGTCATCTGCGGGTGTGGTTCCTCGTGGACGACCACTACTGAACCCCCGGATAGCTGTTCCTGTAGTTTGAAATTGTCTCCAAAGTCGTGAAACGATGCTGTGAGCCATTCCGAACTCTGCAGTCACACTTGTCACACTGCGGCCTTCCTCCAACTTCCCAATGATTCGACCTCGGGTAAAAGCATCCAGATGTCGTCTAACAGATTAATTATTCGCCATTTCTCGCTGAGGCAGCAACTCGATGTGATTTTAACTGTTATACGGCGTGCAATCTCTTTGCCAGAAATACTGATCTTACACCGACAACAAGCTTTATACTACTCAGACACTCCCCCATTACGTCTGCCTGCATATCTGCGCATGTGCTACCGTACATCACCTTACTTAATCTCCTGTCCGCTCTGCTTCTTCGTTCAGCTGATATGCTAATTGTTCGACTTCGTCCTAAATTTTTGCACACCAGTGTATATTCCCCATTTAAAGTTACATGCCAGGAAAAAAAATTGTTTAAGTCTCCTTGTCCCTTGATTATTGAGTTCAAATGAGCTAACAACGTACAAAAGTTATTCTACTTTTTTTTTTTTTTAAATGACAGACTCAGTGTACATGTGTAATTTATTTTCAAAATGTCTATAACACAGCAAGGTGAAATATACAAAGTGTTGGGAAATCAAAATCAAAAATAAAAATTAAAAAAGAAAAAAAATCAGGGATTTTTGTTGTAACTTAAGTTTTATGTTTGCAAATATTTCATATCTGATAAATTATATTTTTGTTGCATTTCAGTACAGTTTTAAATCCCACTTCAACTCTTAATGATTTGAAGCTGAGACACTTGATTTATCATATTCAGAAAAGAAATTTTTTGAACCCTTCATAACTTAAGCTAAATAAATACCTTTGTGCTGAAAAGTAAAGTAAGAAATAACAACGTCAAAAAGCACAAATTGCAGATTACTGCAAACACGTGTTCGGCGTTACAAGGAACGCCTTTTTCAATGCAAAAGAAATGAGCTTATGGTGGAGAAGACATTCGACTAAAGCCAAGAGCCAGGTAAGCAAACAGCTTTAAAGATTAAAATAGCGGATTAACCAAACACCAATGAGAAAATTATAAACCAATAAAGAACCAATAGGAATGCAAAAAAAAAAAGGGGGGGAGGAGTTAGAACTCTCTCACAGGTACGCTAAAACAGAAAGAAAGAATTTAGTTGGACAAAGATTGTCACAAAGCTAAAACAAAAAGAAAATGTCTATAACCGTGAACCGCTAGAAATGAAAATGCTGAATGGAAGAAAAAACAACAAGAAATGAAACAAACAAAAACAAAAATTTTCGGAAAAGGAAAAAATAAATATAATTGGAAGAAAAGGGAGAAATGTCAATCACATGACAAAAAAGTTAAAAATAAACCAAGCAAGTTAGTTAAAAATTAATAGAAATAAAAATTCTTTATTGGTTTATAATTTTCTCATTGGTGCTTGGTTAATCCGCTATTTTAATCTTTTAAGCTGTTTGCTTATCTGGCTCTTGGCTTTTGTCGGATATCTTTTCATTCATAAGCTCATTTCTTTTACATTTTAAAAGGCGTTCTTTGTAACACAAAAACATTTATCTGCAAAAATCTGCAATTTGTGCCTTTTGACGTTGTTATTTCTTTCTTTACCTTCATTACTCATTTATATACGAACAACAGTTATTTGATTACACATAATTAAATGAGAAAATCAATAAAATAGTATGATAAATAGTTGCTAATGATATAACAACTCCAATGTCTCGAACCCGAATTTTTACCCTTTTCGTCAGAATGATCCGTGAGTGGGTTATTTGTGTGTTTTAGAGAAGTATTACAGTAGGCGCGGCTTAGTGTGATCACGGTTAATGTTATCATTCGCTTAATGTTACCGGAATCACGAAGTCCCGGAACACTTGTATTTTAACACACGTTAAAAAAAGTCGGATATTGTAATCAGCGTCTTCGTTTATTGTTATCACTTTTTTTTTTATAAACTTTCAATTTTTTCCCCGTCTTTGTTCCTCAATTAATAGAATTACATAGTCAAACCCTGACGAGACTAACTTTCTGTGTAGCATTTTGTAGTTTTCAATAGCAATTCAATATTTTTCTAGGAATGAAGCTACAGAAAGTTCGCCCCCAGTGACCACAGACTCCCCCTAAGAAAACTTTCTTTTGCACCTAAAAAAATTCAGTCGCTGGACATGTTGCAGGCATTGATGTAGGACCTCCATTGTTGCCATTACTTTGTAAGCTGTTAAAGAATTGTGTCGAGATTGAAAACAAAGCGAAGTTAAATTAAAATTTAAACAACAAGCAAAACCATGCTGGAAAAGATAGAAAAGCTGAATGTGCTTTGAAACTGGTTTACGAATGTCAGGGAAAACGGTCATATTTTACTTCACCTATTACTATGTGATTAAAAATTGCATAATTTAGCTTTAACTTTTTATAATTCAGATATTTCCATTCTGTTAATTTAATAATTTTTAATTTAAAACTGCGTTCAGTTGAGTCATTGTGATTTTAATTTGAAGTTGCCAAAATAAATGCACCTTAATTGGAAAAAAATCATTATTTTGTGTCTCCTGGATTCTTTTCGGTTATTGTTATCGGTCGGTTATTGTTATCAAATTGTATTTGTCCTAAAACGATCACATTAGGCGGCGCCTACTGTATTTTGAGAATTCTCTTTTTTCTGTGGTCTATCTAAACAAGTAAAGAGGCATGGATATAAATCACTGTATCGAGCTGAAAATAGCTCTTTGCTGACAGTAGGGTCATTCCATGCGAAATGAGCAAATCAGCTGTGGCTGACATGTCACAGATTTCAATGAAAATTTTTATTTAGGTAAACCATACATATCTATAAGGGAATGCAAAGTATGGAAGTTTAAAAACCGTTTGTTACTTTGTTATTGAAATTAGAAGTTGATGCTTACGCTAAGTCTAAATTTTCAGAGTCCATCACTACCAGTTTGTGACTCAATAACTCCATAAGTTATAAACGTACACTTAAAAAATAAATATTTCCGCATTCTATAAAAAATTTTCTATTGAGAAAGAGCAAAGTAAAATTTATTCGGATCTTTTTTTGAATCTGAGATATTAACAAAGATTGAAATTTTGCCAATTTACTTCAGATTTTAAATCACTCTTCTAGCTCTTTTAATGAAAAAATAACAGTAAAAATAATTCAGATTTAAAAACTATCTATAACTAACTATCTGCTCTAATTTAGTAACTGTTTATTAATTTCTTGATGACGAAATTGTACTTTAAAAAATCGAAAATTTCCAAAAATTTCATTTTTTCCTCTGTTTTTTGAAGATGAGGGAATGCTCTAAATTTACACAATTTTCTTTACGTAACATATTGAAATGTCTTTTAGATGCTACTAAATTTTAATCATTGGTATCAGCGTATTTTTGTTACTAGAGTATTTTGAACTAAGCTAAAATTTCATTAGTTACTTCATTTTATTTTGTAAGTTTAGCAAAACTAACCATTTCTTTCGTGCTTCATTTTCTCAAAAGCATGTTTATGAAGTACAGTCTGAAATATACATTTTTTTAATTGAAATAGATGTCAGTTTTACTTGCTTTTGCATCATTTAGTCGTTTATCTAATTCTTTGAATTCTCGTAATTTCAAAAATTACAAGATTTCAGAGATTTTTTTTTTCCAAAAGCATGTTTATGAAGTACAGTCTGAAATGTACATTTTTTTAATTGAAATAAATGTTAGTTTTACTTGCTTTTGCATCATTTAGTCGTTTATCTAATTCTTTGAATTCTCGTAATTTCACATAAGGGTAAATCCATACAGGTTTCATACAGTACAAACTACTCATTCATGTTCAAATATTTCTAAGTTATCAAATTAAAATAATTATTTTGTTATAATATAATTATAATATAATTATGATATATTTTTATTATAATATAATTATTTTGAAAATTACAGTATGTTTTTTCAGTATAATGCATTACATAGGGCACAATATACGTAATTTAAGAAGGTGCCATGACGTTTTCACACTTTTTATTTCTTTTTTAGTGTATGAATTGACTAGCAAAATTGCTTAATTTCAAAGACCTGTATCTTTTTTACAAACCAAATAAAAAAAACAATATGTATAACATGTATAGTACTTGAACGGAATATTAATTGGCCAGGAAATTTTATTTTTAATTATATCCCCTTTTGGTTTATAGGGGTCTAAAAATGTCATTTTTCCAATTTTTGAGGGGCTGTAATCTATAAAGGGTACACAAGCACACAGCAACAGTTACATATTCTTTTTAGCATAATTCCAGTGATTAGTTTTTGTTGTATTTCATTTTGTGTTTCCGTCCCCTACGTGAGTTATCCCCCTTTGAAATGAGTAAAATTTTTACATTTGGTCTTGAACTTTAACCTGTTGCCATTATTTTAATTATTAACTTACAGCTACGTAACTCAGCATATAATACTATCAACTTATGCACTTTAACATCAAAGTGTTAAATTAACTGTCATAAATGTAATTCAAATAGATTTCGGCCAAAATGCAAAGGTCCCATTTTTGACTACGAAAATCACTTTTGATGACCTCTAAAAAATCAAAGGTCCAGTTGAGAGAAAAAATAAAAGTGGTTTTAAACATCTTTCATATGCAGCTTTTAGGAACATGAATTTCAGAAAAAAAAATTAAAAATGGTCGAGCGCACCCATCCGTCGAAACTGTATGGATTGACCAATAAAACAAAAAAAAAAGCTATTTTTCTGAATTTTATTTTACGTTTGGAAATCAAAAACCGATTTCGAGTTTCTTCAAGCAAATAGTAGAAACACAGCTCTATATTCTTGTAAAATTTTAAAGTTGTCTGAATTTTCCCTCATTCGAATTTTTGTGTGTATGTGAAGGGGAAAATCATCATTTTACAAAATGACACCAAGTTTAAAACTGATTATGAAGACAAAGGAGTTAAAATACAACATCAAAAGTAAGGTATTTCTTTTATGATACTTAGCACATTATTGGGTATTAATTTCATCAAAGCTAATGCATTCCTTAAAGATCGAGATTAAAAAATAAAATGCTTAATTATGAGAAAATTGAAATATTTTCAGTTTTTGAAACTCTGTGAAAGTTAACTATAATAACTTTGAAAATTTTACCTATATCAGATTAATTACCCTACTCCATAGATTGCAACAACATATAACTTTTATGTTTTCATTAAATAGTTAATAAGATACAAGCCTTCAAAAGTGCAACATTTAGCATTTATGAGAATGCTGTTCAATTTGACCAATTTTCAATTGCATGTAACTATTAAAATAAAAACTTTTAAGCAAAAATATTTTAGATATTTTTATATAGGCATAAAAGGAACCTGTATACCAAATTTCATAAAAATCTGTTGCCATGCGGCCACCACTTTTTTGCGAATTTTGCTGATTTCGTATGGTACGCCCCCAGTATGGTTACCCAGTACAGACATAAACCTGCAACTTACATGAAATAACATTGGAACACATATTGGTTCTACATATTCAATAAGACAGTATGCGATGCATTTTTCAATTCTCTCTCGGTGGGGACATCGATTGAGTTTCAAATCGTGACCATATTGATCAATCGCATTGAAAATAATTCGATACGAACCAGCTTTCTGCATATTTTACTCTGTCATTAATTATCATGTGCAGAAAAGTTCAGAATTGTACTTTTATTTTTTAATCAAATTTATTTTTTAAAAATCAATATTTTTACTACGCAATGCAGTGAGTTGACACATTAACAATGTACGATATTTCAATATGTGCCTTTCTTTTCCTGCATTGCATAGAACGTAAATTTGCTTAAATCACTTGCGACATTTCTTCTCTATTTAAACATTTTCAATTCCCGCTGAGCTTAAACATAAAGTGCATCTAGGTACTCTACTCGCTAATAATCGACATTTTTACTTTGCATCTCTCAGCTAAAGATTTAAAATATTTTTACAAGTCCAGAGCAAAAGAAAGGACTTTCAGAGTTGAAACGCATCGCCTTTTTTCGACCTCAATGCTTAACTTCCGAACGCATAAAAATGAAAGCTTTTTCGCATAACATTATAGTTCGACAATTGGATCCGATGCATAAAAGCTTTACTTCAGTTTTCAAGTGCTTCTTTTTTACTATTTATAGATCTCGGCTTTTCCCCTTTTTCCTGAAAGTTACGAAACAATTAAGTGTAGTTTTGTCTGAAATACCTGAAGAGAAAGGAAAAATATCTCCCCTTCAAAAAATGCGTTTCTAAGAGCAAGTTAGAAGCAATGTTTTCTCTTTTTGTCATCTTTCTTTTTAGAGGTAAAGTAATTTTTTTTTAAAAATAAGTAGATAAGTAATTGTTTTAAAAACAATGTGCAACTTTTCAAATGTTAACTACAGAAAGTAGTGTTATTCTGTTTGTTTTAGGTTTTTTTTTGTTAAATATAGATTCACAAAACAATTAGAAAAGTTTTGGGTAAAATATATGACGTATGTTTAGCATCAAAACTGTGTAATGAGATAATACTAGGAGAAATATCTTTTTATTTTTAAGTTTTTACTTTTGGAATTTAGATGGAAGGACAGAACTAAGTGGAAACAAATAAGAACGTAGATGTGACGATCGACTGACACATTAAACTTGGATGCCAATTTCATCTTTAATTATCCCTCTTCATGTTTATAAATATACTCATTGAATCTTCCTGTGTACTCAAATTGTTCTTTCCTACTTCATTCACTAAGGTCTTCAATGCCGAATATTTTTCTTCTCTCGCTTGAAAAAATTGAAATGTTCTCTTTTTTGGTATTTAAAAATGTTATTTCCCAATTTAATGGCAATTTAATGAGATTCAGTAGTTAACTCTCTAAATATCACCAACAGTGGCCAAATTAAAATCAGATTTTTTTTAAAAAAATGCCAAATTTGTCGGCAAGTTGGCGACGAAACTTGGCGACCAAAAGACTGGTAATTTATTGCCAAGTGTTCGCCAAATTATAACACCACTTGAGTTTGCATCGAAAATAACAATGATTTCCCCCCAAAAAAGGTGCAAAAGACCCCTTTAGAAACACCAGAATGCAACCAAAAGGGAAGGTGCACAACTAGACCCCACTAGGAGTCTACGTACCAAAGTTCAACTTTCTAGGACATACCGTTCTTGAGTTATGCGACATACATACGCACATACGTACATACAGACGTCGCGAGAAACCTCGTTGTAATTAATTCGGGAATCGTTATATTTCGGGCATCTATACGTTCTTAGGTATATATGCACGTGTGGTCGAGTCGAAAAAAAAACTAAACACTCATTCGGAGGTGAGCAAAATGAGAATTAAGGTCGATTTTTGAGTGAAATGTTTTTCGCGAATACGATA
Source organism: Uloborus diversus (assembly GCF_026930045.1). Taxonomy (NCBI): domain Eukaryota; kingdom Metazoa; phylum Arthropoda; class Arachnida; order Araneae; family Uloboridae; genus Uloborus; species Uloborus diversus. The sequence goes on along the minus strand of NC_072733.1, from coordinate 213,498,535 downwards.
CTTCTTTTTTTGTAAAAGGAAGTAAAAAACAGTAAATAAATGAGAAAAAAAACTTTTACCTTGAGCGTCAAAGCTGTTCATTGTTTCCGAAGTTAGGAACTGGTCAATGAGAGCGCTTTTTCCGACACCTGGGAATCCTAGAACCAAAACTTTACGCTTCACAGTTTCTCTTTCTGAAGTGTAAGAACTGGGGATGGATAAGGAATCGGACGTCTGAACTGCACTTGGTGAAGCCTTGCTATTATTCCTACGTTGCTTTTCGCAAAGAGAGTCTCCTTCACTGATAACGTTTCCTTTTGTGTCAATAGTAAAACTGCGAAGCAGGTAGTAATCTGTGTCATCAGTCATCTCTACAATGGGTGGGCTAGGTGTGAGGTTTGGAGAGCCTTCGTATAATTTAGATCTAAAAAACATTTAGAAAGGCATCAAGTGTCAGAAATGAAGAGCTTTTTTAGAATGTTAAATTTCAAACTGACTCAAAATTGTTAGGCATAGAAAACGAAAGAGAAGAGAAAGTCAAAGTAATTGGCAGTGACGAGGTAAGTCTAAAACTTTGTCACACAGACATTTAACTTGAATCTAGGTAATTTGGGTCTAATTTTTCTGTTATTTGATTAGCAGCAATTCGCAAGTGAGAGAATTTTCCAGAATTAAACTGTAAAAATGTAAGTTAAGTAGGACTTGGAAAATAGGGGAGAGTTGTCTAATACTGGGCTGCTAGTATATTTGGCCCTAAAGAAAGCTAAAATATGTCTTAATGACATCAATTTCTAAAATTTCGACTATCAGATACTTGAAGACCACTTCTTCTCCAACGTTATTGCGAAATGTAGCCTCAATTTGCATCTTTAAGATTTCAAATATGAAAATTTTCCGAAGGAGATTCCTCATTTCCCTTACGCTGCAAAAAATAAAAAACTCTCGAAATTAATTTAAGTATCGAAAAATATTTCGAAAGGAAGACCCCCCCCCCCCTCCCCGAAGCACATTTGTATACAGTCAACTCTCAATAACTCGAAGCCACTAGGGTCCGGCTAAAAGCTTCGAGTTATCGGAAGTTCCCTTCCAGCCTTTTTAAAATTAATGTTTTCTTTTTTTTCTTCAGAAATTGTTATGTTAGATAGAATATAACGGTCATTGTTTAGAATAAAAAGAAATATTAGTACAGTACAAAAATATTTTCACAGAGGATAAAATTTATTGACATACTTGAAAAGAGGAAATCTTTGCTTACATTTTTTTTCTTTATCGGACTTTAGTCATTCAGTTTGTTAACAAATTGACTTTCTATTTCAAGCTTAGGTATTCAATTTTCGACGTCATTCAAAGTAAATACCATACAACCAAATCTTAATCCTGATATCTGGATTGGAAACGTCCAAGCAGGGTTGCCATATTTTCAGGATAGCAAAAAACTCCAAAATGATAAGAAAATAGCCCGAGATAATGCAAGGTCACTCAGTTTTTCTTGATCACATTACTTTCAAACATCATTTTGTCATTAAAGCACAATTTTTTATGTCGTCTAGAAAAAAGGGCTACTTTTTCAAATGTTGACAAAATTTAAAGTCGCCCAAAAATAACTCGCTGCTACTAGATAAAGTTTTAGATCACTAGACGTAGCAAAATGTAGCCCAATAGGCTACTTTTCAATTAATCTGGCAAATACTGTGCCGATTCCTCAAGGATGTCTGGAAGAAAAAGACACTCGTCTCGCAGAATCTGGAAGGCGGCGGGGAGGGGGGGGGGGGAGAAATATCGTTAACCAGCAAAATTCACTTATTTTTTTGCTGGATTTTTGTGCATGAAATAAAAACTTTCATTGGAGCTTCAACTTAAAAGTTGTTACCTTCGAGATATGGAGACAACTCCGCATTAGACAAATTCGGGACCCAATGGAAACTTCGAGAGAAAGGACAATTCAAGTTATAAGACTTCGAGTTATCGAGATTTGACTGTGCATACATACAAACATACATGAGAATATGTTTTGTACCATGTGCCTAAAAGTGAACCTTTCTCAAGTTCTTCGCTACGCCACTGCTAACTGCTATAACTACCAGTATTGTACTATCCTACGTTACAATAGCTCAAAATTAAAAAAAAACAAATAAAATATTTTTAGTGTACTAAAAGGAGAAGAGAAACGCAAATGGTGTAAAGCCATTAAAGTGTTAAGTAAGGACGAAACAGCAAACTTTGTGCAACTTCTTCACTACACTGTAGTGAAGACCCTTTTATATTAAGTTACTTAATTATATTTTAAGTATGCAAGATGATTTTGCTCTTTATAAGATTCTCTGAATTAATTCTTTATTGTTATAGCATAAAATATTCATGAAATGAAAAGATTTTGTTTTCGTCGTATGTAGTTTTTTTTTTTAAATTTTCTTTTGATTTATTGGTTTATTTCGTTTTGTTCTGCTTTAGGGGGGGGGGGGGGCTTTTTAAAATTTTTTGCTGAAGTCATAATTCTGTATTGAAATTTTGTGTAGTTAGCCAAAATAAAAAAAATTAAGAAGTGAAATAAAAAATAACGGGGTTTAGAGTTATTTACATAAAACAATACAAAACAGAACAAGATAAATAAATACATAAACTACTTTCAGAAGCAAAATATTAATAGCGAGAAAGAAAAGTTTTTGAGAACATGAGTACCTCTCTCAAAACTTAAGATTCCAAACCACATTTTCATTTTACTTCAAATGCTATTGAAAAATATTAGGATTTTTTATTTTATTTTTTTTTTTGTAATTTATTAATTTTATTTTTGTCTGCTTTACTTCGTTATTTAAAACCAAATCCGTGCAAATACATGACGGCGCTTGTACCGAATATTTTCTATCATCCCCTCCATTTACATACACAATGCACAAAAAAACAAATGAATCGGATTATTACTTCATTGCACAATGAGGAACATATTTATATTTAAATTTAAATGAACAAATAAATCTGAAATGTGTGGGTTATACATGTTTGAAAACTATTTTAGAAAAGTAAACTAGTGTTAAAACCTAAATATTTATTTAAAAAAATGCCTAAACAAGATAAAAAAAATAAACAAAAAAAAAAAAAAATTCATTACGCATATAAATCGTACTGAAAGATAAATATTGATCGTGGGGTGAGTGCAACAACTAGATAACTACAAATATGGCAAGACTCTTTTCACTTCAGTTGAAAATTTTGGTTTGGTTGGGTGAAGTGGGTCACTGGGGTAGGCGAGTCACCATACATGTGGCTTTTACACATTTTGCACATATTTGGGCTTTAAGGAACTTTTTCCTAAGTCACAGAACTTAAGTCAAAAATAAATAAATAAATAAATAAATAAATTTAAAAAATAATCCGGAAAATATTTTTTATGGGATTCAAAGCAAAACGTTTTTCAAAGAAGTGTATCCAGGTTAGTTTTTATTATTTTTTGTGTTCATTAAATAAATCATAATTGTGTTTTCTGTCATGTATAATTTAACCTAAAGTGCATACTAAAATAGGATTTTTTACACAAAGTATCATTAATAAGTGTATAATGGCTGTGGGTGGAACTTACGCCGTATATTTTTCTAGTAGGGGTAACTGCGTCCTAAGGGATAAGTGTGTCCCCTCATTATTAAGTAAGTGAGTCCATACTCCTTCAAGTGGTGCTCAACTCTGACAATGCCGTGGAGTAAGAATCGCAGTCGTGCAATTGAGTTAGACTGATTTTGGGGCTGAAAGAGTCGGAGGTTCTAAAGTTTCAGGAGTCGGAGTCTGTCATCTTACCTCCGACTCCGCAGTAATCGTGGTCATCAATTTGTCACATTACTTCTGTCTGCATAGACATAGCGGTGGGTTACCCTGCTGCATAGGGTACTCGGAGTCGGAGGGTTCCGGCTTTGGAGCCTAACAACGCCTTGGTGGTGACATGAAAGCAACTGGGTATCTGCTCTAGAACTTACTCATGCGCAAGCATGTACAAGCAAATATGAGAGTATGCAATATAATTTTGTGCTTTGCCAAGCATCGTGCTCGGGAAAAATTTCTTATACGTGCTTTAGTTTGTCTACAAAAGCAAACTCGCAAAATTGTGCATGAAACCATGTGCACATCATTAGAGTCGCTTCGCAATAAACTCAGTGGTTCAACTCATGTTGCCCAAGACCTTCTGTGATCATTTCAGTTTTCATGACCGAGGGCTCTGAGTTACGAAGGCAGACGTTTCGGTTAAGTGGGCAGCTGAAATCGGATACTCCGGTGTTTAACACCCAAGCACACTTGCTACTCATATTATCTGCCCACGATGAAAGGCTGAGTCAACCACGCTCAACCCTAGAATAGAACCCAGGTCTTTGGCACGGATGCGTTCCACTGAGACACGAGACTTAAAAAATGCTTCATAATGCTGTTGTTGTTTCTGATGCTCCTTGAAACACCCAAGGTGATGGATAACGAAGACATTGATCCGTTTTTGAGCCTAATGTAAGCGGCTACCGTTTAACTGAGCCCCATTTAGGTGGAAGTCCGACTTTTGCTGAAACACATAAGACAGATAGCACAATTCAGATTTATTACAATTCGCAACTCCAGAGCTCGAATACGCTACCTTGCGGTGATTAATAATACTAAAGAAAAAGGTAAAACATTCCATTCCACGTGTTTTCTTTGGGGTAGATTACAGACTTCAGACAGTTTGTGGTGTAATGTAATTTCAGAAGAATAGAAAAGAAAGCTTCCCAAAAACACGATGAAAAACTACTCTCATTCACTAAGCCTTAAAGCAAGTTATAAGTTACGGCATGCGCTTGTTTTACCTTTTTCATCCGCCATTACACGGTGGCTGCAGTGCCCCCTATAGTTTGTTAGAGTTGCGAATGCAAGGAAGTCAGAAAAACACCCAGGGCAGCAGGCGGGAATCGAACCCGCGCCACTCTGCTTGCAAGCAGTTGCTGAGCAATACCACTCGACCACCGAGACCCCATGCTTCATAATAGTTTTACGAAACTGTGCCTCCAGTTAGTTGCACTAAAGACACGTTTCGTACAAACTAGGGAAAAGGAATTAATGCAATAATGCCTGTTCAACTTACACAGGCATCATTGCATTAATTCCTATTCCCTAGTTTGTACGAAACGTGTCTTTAGTGCAACTAACTGGAGGCATAGTTTCGTTTAGTGGTCAACTTACAGAGGCTGATTTACATGATAAGGGTTAATTCCGTGCCTGAATAAAGCGGTCAACTTAGGTGGTCAACTTACAAGGGTGGTCAACTTCACAGGTTTTACTGTACTTGATTTACCTGACTGCATGTCGTGGAAGCCCATCCGTTGGCATGGTTGACCCACGAGGTCTGAAGCTAGCGTTGAAGTTGGAACGTTTCTCCTCGCATTGAGCTTGCGGAGGTGTTGTTGCTCCTTTTGTACTTCTGAAGGAAAGGGATCGACCATGGTGTGGACTACCAGTGGCGGAGCGGAACTGAGGAGGCGTCTGATCCCGCTTTCGACTTGGAGAACCGGCGACGTGCCTGCTGGTACGGGGCGCATTCGCACTGGACGTGCGCCACTGAGCACGAAAATTGGTATCCTGAAGCTCCAGTTTGGGCTCCACTGACAGATCTGGTGTACTCCGCTGCAAGTGCTTGGAAGGGCGCTTGAAAGATCGATTGTGCATCATGGTGACCAAGTCTTCTTACAATTACCAGATTAGAAAAGTGCTTTCTAAAAGTTGAAAGAAGGAAAAATACCATTTTTATAGAAATTTTTTGAAAGGCTTTGATTAATTAGTGTTGTTGTTACTTATACCACTCGGGAACCCGAGCCCGAGTAGCAATGCTACTCGATTTTAAGGCAGAGGGGTTACGGCTTCCGTTTTAAATCGAGGACCTATTTCTAGGTGGAAGTCCGATTTGGCTCAGACAACACGATAGATGGCAGCACCATCTATGGACGGTTCGATAATTTAGAACCAGACCAGAAGTCGAATAACTTATCGTTTCACTTGGAGGACATTGTGACCACGAGCATATTTAACGTCGCCCAGTCACCATTAATGACGACGGTGATTAATTAGTTCCAATCAGTATATGAGCCGTTGAGAGATGAACTAGTGTGTGTCAATAAAACTTGATTTTGTGTAATTGAATTGTTTAGTATCCACTTTTGCACCAAAAATTACTGTTCATCCGTTTTAAGATTACAGCTGAACCTAGATTCACATCCCTTTAACATGAAGTAGAATGAGGTTAAAACTAAATTCTGACAACGAATTCTTGCATACACAGTATAAAACACTGAAACAATCACTTTTCTCTTAACGGATTAATCATAATAACAATACATTTTGACTGTATAAGTTAGTTAATTTCAATTGCATTTTAAAGGATGTGATTTGAAGCTTTTGGCTTGCTGTTGACATTTATAATAGGTTCACAATAAAGTAATTAGAGCATAGATCATTAATTCAAGTTGCCTCTATTTGCCCATAGATTGCATTTTCACAAACGCAACGTAAGTATCCTTTCTTTAAATCGTAAAAAAATCTAAACCTATTTATTTAGAAAAAAAAAAAAAAACATTTTCTTCATAAACTTATGTTCTAGAAAAAAAGCCCCAAAGTTTATTTTTAAATAAATCTGAGTGTTTCATAACACTTTTTATTAGCTATGCGCAAGCGATTGGCATTAGAAATGTTTATTAAAAATGAAAACACCGTTTTAGTTCATAATCATTTTTTCCAGTGAAGAAAACCAAAAGGATTTTCATAAGAAAATTCAGTGAGTTTTAGAAAAATACGAGTAGTATTTATCTTTTATGGGCTAGCGATTTGCATTTAGAAATGATACCAGCAATAAAATGTGCTTATATTGCTTTTACAATTCCACTAATTCTATGAGCAAAGTGAGTCAACCTTTAAAAAACAAGTATATGAGCATCATTTCCTTTCTTAATAAAAAAGTTTTCCTAGATTGAGTTATCAAAAAAAAATCCATTTTCTTTATTTTATTTGGAATTTTTACTAGAAAACAAAAGGTATTTCAACTATCAGTTATGTTAGAAAAACTTCGGAAAGTTGAATGTAAAAAGTTTGATCCTGTAAACATATCATTTACACTTCAAACTTCGCCCTAACAAAAAATCAAGACACTTCATCTTTCATTCAACAAAATTCTTTATATAGATAAGCCCTCATATTGTGTCTCGCTTCAACTATTTTCGCTTCGATTAGTACGTTTGCGATTCACTTATAATTTCTAATTACTATTTCAAATAAAATTGGTGCTTCTTTTTGGAAAAATCAATCAAAATCAAGTTTTTTCTTTAAAAACTATTCTAACTTTCAAACATAAAAAAGAAAAAGGAAACATAGGTCATCAATTACCGTCTTATAAAATATTTTTTAAAGCTTTTACTTACTCAGAAGCTAGGATAGAACTAAACTTTTTTTTTTCATGAGGTAGTTACTTGAAAAAGATTCCGATTAGTTGGTTTATATAATGCTTAAATTTCAAAAAGATGATGGGTCATTCTCGTAAAAATAATAATAATCATATCAAACACTTTTCAGTTTGGTTGATCAATTTTAATAGTTACCACCAATAAGTTATTTGTTTTCATTGATTCATCAAATATTTCTGTACATTCAAATTTCATGTTTGTTGGGTCATTTGCGGTAAAGGAAACAGAATTGCAATGTTGCAACTTTAGATCCTTTCCTCTCATTTCGTAAAATCCAGACATAAAACTTTATGCATGTGTCCAAGAGCAACTGGATATCAAAAATCTGTTTTTATGACTGTGACGGAATGAAATTATGTGTTATCCCTTTATAGCTTGACCACGAAAAGAAGGCGGATGACCTTGAAGCAAAAACATCATTTGTATCATTTGTAATGGGTTGTTTGTTATTATTTTGGAATAGATAGGATTAGCAAGACCATGCCTCTTACTATTCGGTGCTTTCTGGCAGATGCAACCAATTACAAATGATACAAATGATGTTTCGCTTCAAGGTCATCCGCCTTCTTTTCGTGGTCAAGCTTTACCTTGATGAAGGCAGATAATCACAATATACACAATCAGTTTAAAGCTTAAGAAGCTCTTCACCAACAGTACTCAATCTGTGGTCAATAGGTCACATGCGAGCCGCTGAATCGTCCAAATGTAATGTGATATCATGTTGAAAGAAAAATCACGCAAAAAATTTAAGTATGCACTAAATTGATAAAAAATACCCACAAATTGTAATTTCAAAATTAAATCTTCGAAAAAAGTTGGAAAAATTAAAAACTAAGCTGTTTTTATTTACCCCAGAGTAGAGGATTTTTGGGGTAAATGGAAACACCAAACACATAAAAAAATCGAGGCCCTTTTTTTCTCCAACTAATCAACCTGCGACCCCTACATGTACACTATATGACTAAAAGTATTGGGACACTTTCAAAGATTCACATTTTTAAGGATTTCTCAAGAAATAAAAGACCGATTGCTTTGTTACTTTTGTCACATAACAGGTATGCTCCAACTTTCGATTTCCAACTGATTTTTAATTTTTTTTTATCATATAAGTAAATTTCCAGTTTTTCTTAGCATTCCAAAGATGTAGATTCAAATTTGTAGGGAAATAAAATCCATATAAAAATGCTCACTTAAATTTGCTTTCCTTTCGCTTTTTCTGTCGCAGCTGATAAAAATATACGCGTTTTTAGTCACCGGACCTGCAAAAGATAAGAAAAACTACAATATTCGCTACTTAAACATGCAATCGAAAACATTTCGAATAACTGCAAAAGAAAAGAAAAACTACAATATTCACTGCATAAACATGTAATCGGATCGTATGTATTCACTTCATATTGTTTATGCAGTGAATGCAATATTGAACACATATATATGTAATCGAATACATATACAGGGTGTTCCGTTTTAACCTGCAAGACCTTTATTTTCGTAACCGTTAGTTTTAGATGTATACTTCCAACTGCAGAAATGTAAAAAATCAGACGCGGAGTTAAGATATTGAAAGTTTGAAGCAAAAATAAAAATGAGTCAAAAAATACAAATTTTAACTCTTTATACCTGCCCCAGGTCCCCTAACTTATGTTTAGGGAAATAATTTCCATTAAAAAGTAATTCCAACACAAAAAGTTTGAAATTAGTACTACCAATATTCACCGAAATATGAAACGCAGCGTTTTGTGACTTACACCACTTTTCACTCGCCGTCAATAACACCTTTTATGGGAAAATATAGCTATTAACAAGTGTTTAAAATTATATGTGTGCATAGTGTGGTTTTTCAAAATTTTCGATTCTTTTTAGTGTGTTTTTGCGTATCACGGCGTAACATCTGCATTTATTTTTGAATAGCAATGAAAAATATAATTACTTTGATTTTCTACTTTGATAACCTGTCATTCTTCTGAAAGGGCGATAAGTTCTAATCTTATCTTTTGTATATTGCCCTTAAAACTTTAAACTGGAATATCTGCTTGAGTTTTGATCTCACAAATGTTAAGGTTTTTGTGTCAGTAATAGTTTTCAATGGATTAGACTCCTAGTGGGGTCTAGTTGTGCATCTCCCCTTTTGGTTGCATTCGGGTGTTTCTAAAGGGGTCTTTTGCTCCTTTTTTGGGGGAAATCTTTGTTAATTTCGATGTAAACTCAAGTGGTGCTACAATTTGGCGGACACTTGGCAATATATCGCCAGTCTTTTGGTCGCCAAGTTTTGTCGCCAACTTTGCGACAAATTTGGCGTTTTTTTTTTTTTTTTTGAGCAATCACGATTGCTTATTGCTTTCATTTGACTGTTTTTGACGTTCATTTGATTTTTCCCACTGCCACCCTCTGCACCATCACCGTGGACAGGCGGGCTCCTCACGATGCTGCACCTATAGCGAAAGTCGTCTCCATCCATGTCCTACACACACGCGCATACATACACAACTACACACACACACACAAACACACACACACACAAACACGTACACCTATACACACATACACCTACACACACATACACACAAACACATACACACACAAACACACACGCATACATACACACACATACACACAACTACCCACACATTCCTGCCTGCACAGAGACACAAACACACATGCCTGCACACAGACACAAACACACATGCCTACACACACATACACATATCCCCCACACACACAAACACACATGCCTACATACACACACTCGTGATTGCGAAAAACATAATTTGAATTCAAGGTGTCAAAATTCAAATTATTTTTTTTTTTTTAGCTGGTTTTAATTTGCCACTGATGGTGATATTTCGAGAGTAAACTATGGAATTACATTAAAATTGCCAATATTGGGAAAATGACATTAAATTGGAGAAAAAGGAAGTCATGTGACGCTCACATCAGCTCCTTTTAATACTGTCTTGGGTCACTCATATTAATAAAAGAAAACAATCATTTAATTAGCATCATATATTCGCAAATCACGACCTTATACTTTGTCCTTTATTTAAGGTAAAAAATTCAGATTTAGAAGGAAAGAAACTTTTCTTTCTCTTACTACAATCCTGCAGACATATTCTGAGCGTTCCAGGAAAATTGAAGGTATCAACTATAGTTCATTTAGCGAGAGCTGACAGTGGACGTAAACAAAACAACGTGACAACTGGCGTTACCGCTGTCTGCTTGGCGCTGGGATGATTGAAAGCAGCGCCAATCAGATAAGCGAAATGTCCGCGAGTTCAGTGCGAACAGCATTGCCAATCGAGCGAGTCAGTCATGAAAGTAGTAACCCTCTTTGTTTACCTCCTCTATCAGCTCTCGCTGAATTGAGTATAACTGGCCTCAATTCAGTTCGTTTCTTTTTAAAAAAAAAACTGCTTTTAAAATGATTAAATGACAAAAACACTAAATCATCACTCCGACGAAAATATTTTACACACTATTACTCAAGTTCCATTGGCAAAGTTTTACAAAAATCGTTTTAAGTACTAAAATGTGGTCCATAATCATACCTCAGTTTTCTACTGTAAAACAGTGCGGTTACGTGTTGGGTACCTGGGATATAAGTTATTTTTCGTATTTTAGTCTAGACTCACACATTTTATGCCTTAAAAGTGGTTAGTTTCAAAATTTTTGTGCTCATGTTCCATATCAATTTCAACTCTGTAAAAAAGCTTGACAGTTAAAATGAGAAGCCACTAATTAGTACGGTGATGACGTTGTCTACTACTAGTACTTGTGTACACGCACGCACATGACACACACGTGCATGCACACGCACTTATACATCATTGGTAGAGAGTATGGAGAGTACCAATCACTTCTTTTTTTTTTTTTTAAATTTCAGGCTGACAATGGCACAATATATTGTCAACTCTTATGAACTTCCGCGCTAACTTAATGTATCTCAACAAGTTAAAAGAAAGATCTCCCCCCCCCCCCAAACCAGCTTTATCCGGACAGATTTTAACTTATTTATTTTTTCGCTTTTTATGCATTTTTCTCAGAGAAGAAATTCCTTTGCATGGAAAATTTTGCTCTTGTTCATTATTACTTTCGTATGCTTTTAGTTTTCGCTTGAACCCGAAATTTGATTTCGTAAACTTAATCAGTTCCCGTATTGGTGGTTGATTTTATTTCAAAGCTATATACGAATTTTTTGTACGATAACTAATGGAAATGGACTTTTAAAAAGATAATTATATGCGTTGCATTTTGTTCAAATATTTTTCAGTAATTAAAATGAAAGATAAAAAAAGCAAAAAAGAAAAGATTAGGGTTTGTTGGATAAAAAGAAAGGTAAAAAAAACATGATGGCGTAAATGAAAAATCTCCATTATCACACTTGTAGTAATTTTTGAAACTAAGTTTGTTGGCGAGTGAAGACTAATTAATATATAGGGAAGATTCTGAGAGCTTCGCGTGCTTCCAAATAATTCTACAGATGCCATCATTGTTTGAAGATGACTAAACTTTGGAAAACGTTTTTTAGAGTCATCTCAAATTGTCATCTCCAGCAGGTCTGCAGATGCAAAAGAACTTGTTTTGAAGAGTTTTACTTGTCACGTGGAAAAATAATAAAAACATTTAGTTATATTTTACCTTTCCAGCTATTTTAATAGAGAAATTTAAATGTTACCGTTTACCCCATAAGTACCCCCTATAGCATCCGAATGAAAAAGTCAAGGTTAATTAAAGTTTTTGGGAAGGCGGAAATTCTCAATTTGCTGAATGGCATTCCAAATTTTGCCGTAGTATATCTAGCAAAAATAACCATTCGGGAATTTAAATATTGCAAAAATTATGTCCCCAAATTTGCCGCATCGTCAACAAAATTTACCAAATAAGGAAAATTTTGGAATGTCTCAGCGATCTCCCGTGACTGTCTCCTCTAAAGTTCATGCCTAGACTTTGTAGGAAAAAGATCTGTTAAAAAAATTAAAGAATTCCTGTTGAATATAAAGAAAATTCTAATCTAATTGAATTAGGAAGAACTTAGAATGACCAAGGATTGAAATCAAATGCCTTTTCATAAGTCTTTTTATATTTTTTGAGCAATCACTATTGCTTATTGTTCTCATTTGACCGTTTTTGGCGTCCGTGCCTTTTTCAACTTGGATCAGAAACCTTTGCAGCACCACCGCCCACCGTCCTCTGCTGGCGGCGCGGCGCGGCTGCTCCGGTTTTGAGCTATCCGATCTCCTGGTCGGAGGCGTCCATGTCCTACACACACGCACGTTCACACACACACACACACGACTTCACACATATACACTCACACACGCCTACGTGCATACACACAGGTCTACGCACACACACAACTATGCACACGTAACCGCCCAGGAGGAGAGGCAGGCTTGGGGGGGGGGGACAGGAGCCGTTTCTAGAAACAATAACTCCAATGAGTAGGGTCCTGTCTCAGTTCGTGATTGCGAAAAACATAATTTGGAGTCAAAATTTCAGAATTCAAATTAAGTTTTTTTTTCTTTCTTGTGGTTAGGTCCACAACATACTACAACTACACTGTAAAAAAAAGGGTAACCTTACTCCGTAAAAGACGTGGCAGCTTATCTGCCTCCATAGCAATGGAGTAACTTAACTGATAAGACTGGTGGACGCTCATAACGTTACGACAGTTGTATCAGTTAAGTTTCTCCATTGCTATGGAGAAAGCTAACCACAGGAATAAGGTTACACAAAGTGCAGAATGCTGCCGCCGTATTTACGGAGTAAGGATACACATTTTTTTTTATAGCGTAGGTAACTCTTGCAGATAATTTACAGGTGCTAATTAAAATTTTCAAAACTAGATATGTTTATTACCAGAAAAAAATCATTTCTATAATTAGTCAAGTTCAGATATCAAGATTGCAGGACTAGAACAGTAACAAGTCAAGTGAACGCGCTTAGCTTTTGCGCTCCAAATCCTCAGTCTCCAAAAATAGTGAAAAAACATTAATTAAAGATTTCCTCCTCCAAACTGGTAAATTGTAGTTACCTAGTTGTCGTGTCCACCCAACATGCTTTGCATTACCTTACCTAATAATTTTCTCTAAATATTGCTTTTATTGTAAGAGATTAACTTTTGAACACCCGACTCGGTAGAGAAGTTTGCGCATCAAAATGTATCAAAATGACGAATATCTATTCAAATTAATTGGTGGAATAAACTTAGTTTTGAATACATCTTGTTTAATTATTTTGTTAAAAACTTCAAAAATGAATATTATTACGTAAGCATACTCCACCGATTTGTGCCTGGCATGCATATATATATATATATATATATATAGGAAAGGGGGCACACATGAACAACTTTTTTTATTTATTTATTTCTCACAAAAATATTATCAATCTCTCTAGATCAAAAGTGTTCCCATAATTGAATGGCCTTTTCTTTGTGCTGTGGAAGTTTTTCAAAATTTTTAAAAACTTATTTCTTTACTTTATGGTATTTAAAAAAAAAAAAAAAATGTCTTCAATTGTTCACTTCAGTTGTCACTGTCAAATTTTAAAGTTTCGTAGCATGTTCTGATCACTGGATAGACAGGAAAAAACCTATAAGACTACAATACAAAGAATATTTTATTATTTAAAGTTTATTATTGTTACATGTTGCGTTTAAGCTTCATACGAAATATGATGATACATTTTAAAATTATTTGAATATTCTGTTTTTAATGAAAATATTTTGGTTTTTTTATTTATTGTTATGTAACACTTAACTTTTGACAAAATATTTATTAAAATAATGATAAAAATAAGTTTTAAAAAAATGAATAATAGTAATGATAGCGATATGTAAAAAACATAGGGGAAAGGGGGTTATGTGAACAGTTTTTTTCATTTCTTAAAAAACGTTATCAATTTCTCAGAGAAAAAGTCGCCGCGATTTAGAAATTTTTTTTCTTTCGCAATGTTTAAAAACTGTCTTCAATTGTTCACATGTACCCCTATAGGGGGGCACATGTAAACTAGCCTGGGGTACATATGAACACGTTTGAAAAATGCAGAACAAGCATCATATTTTAGTGAAAAACTCTTTAATATGAAACATATACGCATATACCAATTACATTGAAGGGTTTGTAACTAGAGGTAGGCAATGTCGTTATTTTTGATGATCCTTTCATCAGAGGATCCTTCATTCTTTTGATCCATTCATTCTACTCGTTCATTTAGAAAAGTTGTAGGTAACCTCTCTGCACGACATATTCACGCTCATTCGAAATGTTTCATTAGATCAGTAGCATTCTTTGAAGTAAAACTAACAAAAATGACCTAAGAGTAAGAAAACATGCGTATAAAAAATGAATCCAAAAACTTGTATTTGGGGTCAGATGTAGAATGTTCAGATAAGCACAGGTAAGCTGCTTCTTCGTCAGTGGGTAGGAGCAGCATACCCTAAAAGGAGCCTTACGGGTTTCGAACGCGTTGCGAGTCAGCAAGCAAACAAGGCGAAAGCATTTCTTGATATAATTATAAAGCAAATGTTGAAGTGCAGAACTAATGTTCTTTAAAGCAATTCAGAATACGATTTGAAAAAAGACAAGATGACATTAATTCAAAAAAATTCGTTACAACCAATTTACTGTAAACTGGTTTCAAAACGAAGGTTTTTTTTTTTAATTATTATTTTCAGTAAACATCTGCTTTTTAAATAAAAACCTGCTTAAGTTGTCGAAACTGACCTTTTTTGACCCCAAAAACAAACATTTGTCAACCATGACATCCACCCAAAAGAAAGAGTTCGTTCCTTGAAATATTTTTTTCCAGCTACAGCACTATATATTCACTTAGTATTACCAATAGACCATTTATAGCGTAAATGGTACACCAAATATATCGGTAGCTCAGCCGGAATACCGGATAACTTAATTTAAAAAAAAAAGAAAAACATCTTAATATTATGGAGTTTCTAAACTATTCCACAGTACCGATGAGGACAGAAGAAAAAAACGTAACACTTTTTAATTGGGGGAAAAATTAGCCAGTACAATCCTTATTAAAAATATCTGGATATTGAATGTAGAATAAGCAACTTGGATGCCCCTAACAAGTTTAAACGAGCTGATGTGTTCGTCACATGACTTCCTTTTACTCCAATTTCATGTCATTTCCCCATTATTGGCAATTTTAATGTGATTCAAAAGTTTACTCTCTAAATATCACCACCAGTGGCCAAATTGAAACCAGCTTTAAAAAAAAAAGAAAGAAAAAATAAATCGCCAAATTTGTCGCCAAGTTGGCGACCAAAAGACTGGCCATATATCGCCAAGTGTCCGCCAAATTATAACACCACTTGAGTATCCATCGAAATTAACAATGATTTCCCCCCTTTAAAAACACCCGTATGCATCCAAAAGAGTAGTTGCACAACTAGACTCCACTAGGAGTCTACGTACCAAATTTCAACTTTCTAGGCCATACCGTTCTTGAGTTATGCGACGTACATACGCACATACACACGTACATACGGACGTCACGAGGAAAGTCGTTGTAATTAACTCGGGGAATGTCAAAATGGATATTTCGGTTGTTTATACGTTCTTAGGCACTTATCCACGTGTGGTCGGGTTGAAAAAAATAAAACTCAACATTAATTCGGGGGTGAGCAAAATAGAAATTAAGGTCGAATTTTGAGTGAAATTTTTTTTGAGAATACAATACTTCCTTTTTGTAAAAGGAAGTAAAAAAAGCCTAATCAATATAGATCGTTGTTGATAGGGATGTTATAGAACAACGTTTCTCAACCGGTGTTCCGCAGAAAAATTTGACTGGAGAGATTGCTTACTCTCCCATGTTAGAAAATTTTCCTTCCCCAAAAAAGAAAACGCCGTAACATTAGAATTTAGTAATATCTGTAGATTTGTATGATTTTTCAGCGATATTTATCTCTTATAATTATTGAAATAATTACTTGTCTGTTTCTTTATATTTAAATAGTTTTTGCAACAGTATGTATAGGCGAAGGTTGCCGTCATTGAACCGGTTCCATGAATAGACCGTGAAGATATTTCCCGTACCAGAGTTTGCGCAGACGTGTAATCAGTTTTAGTACCTTCCTTTGCCTTAAAACAGTCTACTGCAGAGTCGTCAAGTAGCTAAAATTATTTAATCATACATTTAATCGGTCAGAAAAGATTTCTACCATTATCTTACTAATTATTGAGATTTTCATTTAGTTATAACATGCTTTGAATATCACTGATCATATAAACGTGAACATTGACTTGAAAGAGTACTTTTTCAAGTACAATTCTCCATACTTCATGTTTCATCATGATTCGTCACAGCAGTAACACCCATAAGGATACTCAAAATGACGAAGTTGCTATCATTGGACCACTAGGTTTTTCCATGAATGGACCACCTGACAAAGTGTTTCATTCATGGAAAATCTCAATTAGTGCTGTAACTTCAGCTCAATTACCTTTGAAAATTGCTCAATTGTTTTAAAAGAAATATGGCAGTGAAAAAAAATAATCTCTGTAATTCATGAAAACTCTTATACCTCATTATAATTTCAAGGCAATTTTTTTTTAATAAAATTGAGAAAAAATTTCAAACATAATAATACAGTTTCAAATACTTTGGCTGTTCCAAACAAATGCAAAAATTAGTAAAATATGGATGCCTCAATGACCAAATCGATTAACTCCACTTTTTAAAAAAATCCTCATTTCTGCTTTAAGATTGCTTTATTGTTGCTTGGCATGTGAATATTGAAGTTTTGATTCAGTACATTTCTGACAATGGTGATGGTAGAAAATGTAACACGAGAGCCTATTCACTGCAATGGATAACACCATCTTCTTCTTAACTTTTCTCTACTTTTTGTTTTATGGAGTTAATCGATTTGGCAAGTAAGGCATCCATATGGCCAATGGAGAAGTGAGAGTATGTAACGTGCTACAGTAGCTTACAGAAATGGTGGTATGGACCTTAACGAAGTCTGCCGACAATATAGAGTCCTGAAAGCAACTTTAAACCGTCGCATGGAAGATAAAAACCGGTTTGTTGT
Source organism: Uloborus diversus (assembly GCF_026930045.1). Classification (NCBI taxonomy): domain Eukaryota; kingdom Metazoa; phylum Arthropoda; class Arachnida; order Araneae; family Uloboridae; genus Uloborus; species Uloborus diversus. The sequence continues at coordinate 213,481,042 of NC_072733.1, read as the reverse complement.
TACCTTAGTCACTTATTAAAAATTTAGGAGATAAGACCTCCGAAATAGAAATATGATTAGTGAATCATATTGTAACGGATCCGGCGAGACTTCCAACTTTCTTGAAAGGATGACACAGTTCTTGATAAAAACACAGGAGTTTTATTTACACTATGTACAGGAGAAATCGTTAACAACTGCTAAATTAATCATCAGCAATTAAACAAGCATCACACAACACCGTAAACTCAACGGTTACACACGTATTTACTTCCAAATACGAAAACAACACAGCGAAATGCCTCGCAATAAACAGAGCTAATACACTCTCAGTACAAATTCTCAATCGAAACTCAACTTTTTATCCAGCGTAACGGTTTATATACACACCGAAAAGAGAGCTCTCAAAGATTCCAGAAAATGCTACACCGTTCTACACTTTCATTGATAAAAACAGTGAATGAAATAAGAAAAAAAGAATAGTGGGCTCGTATACTTCGGCCGGATGTAAAGGGGTTGTATATTCATTACGGGAAACTATTTACAGGTTACGTTACTACAACAATTACTATTTACAGAATTTGTAACAATATTTTGAAACTACACAAGAAGTTTTTGAAATGACTTCCGAAAAATTGGGGGAATGGGCCTTTTAAGAGGCTGAGAAAAATAACATGTCCCACAGATGTAATTAAGACAAAAAGTCTGTTAGTACTGCATTCTCTGGTAGTTTGAAATAGAAGCTTTTGGTTTCGGTAATAAAATGGTTAACAAGTTCTCTGACCTTTTAGAGAGCAAGTAAAATCTTGCGTCGAACGAAAATTTTAAAAATCGATTTAACAAAATTCTCAACAGTTTAAAAGAGGTTGAAAAGATATTAGTTAAGAACACACTTGCACAGGTTGGGAAACTATCAAGTGGTGAACGAGGTGCGACGACAACAGTTGTGTGTTGTATGAGTGATGGGTTTTTTTTATGTTCCTCTTATCCGAAAATAAAAAATTATAGAAAATAAATCTGATTTTCGATAATTTATTGTTTTTTGTAGTGTTTTTTGTTTGCCTGTTATAAATATTTGTAAGTTACGCATTGATGTTTTAATTTGAGAATGTGGTCCATCGATGGAAACTCGATGGTGCATCCTTAGCAACCGGTAGCCGTGAATGGACCACATGCTAAAATATTTATTTTTAATTTTCATTCTTTGTTGTGTATATTTATCATGAAAGTGAATATTATTATTAAAAGAGAAATGTACTGCGAAATTGTTGCGAAATAATTAACGTAAAATTTGAGTTGGATTTCTTTTCAAAACGAACTGATGTGTGCATCACATGACTCCCTTTTACTCCAATTTAATGTCACTTCCCCATTATTGGCAATTTTAATGTGAGTCAATTGTTTACTCTCTAAATATCACCAACAGTGGCCAAATTGAAATCAAATTAAAAATTTTAAAAAAATTCGCCAAATTTGTCGCCAAGTTGGCGACAAACTTGGCGACCAAAAGACTGGCGATATATCGCCAAGTGTCCGACTACTTATAACACCACTTGAGTTTACATCGAAATTAACAATGATTTCCCCCCAAAAAGGGGCAAAAGACCCCCTTAGGAACATCCGAATGCAACCAAAATTAAAGGTGCACAACTAAGTCCCACTAGGAATCTACGTACCAAATTTCAACTTTCTAGGACATACCGTTTTGTGAGTTATGCGAGATACATACACACATACATACGTACATACGGACGTCACGAGAAAATTCGTTGTAATTAACTCGGAGGTCGTCAAAATGGATATTTCGGGTGTCTGTAGGTTTCTAGGCATATATCCACGTGTGGTCGGGTCTAAAAAAAACTCAACATTCATTGGGAGGGGGGGGGGGAAATGGATATTAAGACCGATTTTTGAGTGAAATTTTTTTCGCGAATCCAATACTTCCTTTTTTGTAAAAGGAAGTAAAAAATCGAAAACTGTTATGTGGTTCATTGACAGCAACCTTTCCCTATATGTTGTTTAATAAACTATATTTCTACACAAGTGCTTAGTATTTCAAACAGGGTTTTTTTACTTGGAAAACGCTTTTGTTGCATTAAAAATAAAAGGTTATTGTTAATGGGCAAAGGCAATAAATATTTAAGAAAAAAAAATACTCATTTTAATATTACAAATGCGCTATTGGATATAAAATTTCAGGCATATCGATTTTAATGATGTATTTTATAATAAATCGCTTCTTATTATTTTATTGACAGTGAAAGAAAGATAGTTTTAAATTCTCTTATTCAAAACAATAGCACGAAGAAAGACTTAAGAAAAATCAATGGATTAGCTATCATCTCATTAGATTTAAATGCAGTTTTTCCAAATCTGACTGTTAAAATGAGAAACAAACTAAGCAGGTAACAGTATTACAGTCATTGTTTCAAGAAAATGCGTCAAAAGATTTAGCCAACAAAAAAAAAGATAAAGAAAAATTCAATGTTAGCTTAGATTTATTGATCGAAACATTCTCGAACAGTTGACAGAATACTTAGCTGCTAACTTTCATTTTTTACTAATAGAGGATGCAAAACGTTTGAATTAATCGGCAACACGATTCTCGCTGAGTCATACAATGAAGTAAGTGTTGAAAATGCTTGTTTTTTTGTGCAGGAAAATAGTTTGTAACGAAGATATTTTCAACAATTTATTCAAGAAAATGTGCCAAAATGATTTAGCTATCAATGGCTTATCTCACCATGCAAATTTTTTAAATAATTTTAACTAAACTGATCTTATTTTAACACCTTTTTTTACTTTCATAGATATTTTAACAAAGGATGTTTAACTACGTGTTATGCATTTGTTTGCTTTTTCATTTTACTTTAAATTAATTTTAATTTTTCTACTATTTTTTCCCCTTTTTTTTTAAATTTAAACTTCACAGGAAAGTATACTAAACAGCTACATTTAACAGACGAACTTGTTTTACTAAACTGAATAAAATTACATTAGTTGTCTAAAATCTTACGGATCTTTTTATTTGCCATATACGTTGAATCCATAATTATTATTAGGCTTGAATTTTCCTAACAATACTAAATCATACGTTAAATAAATACCTTTGTACTGAAAAGTGAAACAAGAAGTATAACCGTCAAAAACACAAATTGCAGATTATTGCAGACACGTGTTTCGACGTAACAAGGAACGCCTTTTTCAATGCAAAAGAAATGAACTTATGGATGAAAGTCATTCGACAAAGATAACGACAAAAGCTTTTCATCCATAAGTTCTTCTCTTTTGCATTGAAAAAGGCGTTCCTTGTCACGCCGAAACACGTGTCTGCAGTAATCTGCAATTTGTGCTTATTTTTCAAAATACTAAACTATACTAAATGAAATAGTTTTTTTTTTTTTTGAATCAATGAAACTTCATTATTTCAATCCTAAACTCTTCAATTATGACTTCTTCTTTAATGGTTAAACTGAATGAATTGATGTAACAAAACTTTTAGTGAATATCGATTTTACAAAACCCACCCGAGCGTTGAATTTTGTTCTAAAGGAGCTTGAAATGAAACAGAAATGCTTCGAAAACTTATTGGATTTATCGCTAGAATCACTTTTCGACATCCAAAGATTTCATAAAAGAAGAAAATTTTTGTTTCGATAATATTTTCTTTTCTCTTGTGCGTGTTTCTCTTCAATTCTCGAACTACTCTAGGGATTCTAAAGCACTGGATTCTTTGCATCAGGTAAGAAATCATTTCACAGATGAGTTGAAAAAGTCGTAGCAAAATGTATTTAAAAATATGCTTGACGAAGTTTTGCAGAAGTGAAGGAAAAAGTCTCTGATTTACGTTTTTTTAAAAAGGTTGTAAGATTATTAAAAGCTAAACGTTGCAGTTATTTATAAAGGGCTTCTAAAGATTTCATAAGTACACGCCCTTGAATGTTGTTGAAGTCTCACAAGTATCTTAAAATCGTTTGATACAGTCGGACCTCGGTTTAACTAATCTCTATTTAACGAATTTTGCGATTTAGCGAATTTTTCTTTTTATCCCCGACTAAAATAAAGGCAAAAACCCCTATTTACCGAATTATAAACCCCGAATTAACGAATTATTTTACAGCCAAATATACTTTTTTTGTTTAAGTTAGGAAATATTGGATTGTTTTCTAAACAATCCAAAATCCATCTTGTCCGAAGCAGAAAAAGACTTTTCTTGGAATCAGCCACTTTTAACGGGCGAGTGGGCAATAGGGTGGATCGAAAAACAATTTTTTTCCTAATCAATTTCTAATAGCGCGGATTGGCATCCTAATAACTGGTAAAATAATTAAAAGATTTATTTAAAAAATTGAAATCGCCGCGAATTCAAATGATCTACGATTTGCCCCCATGTTTTTTATTTGCATTTCGGTAACTACAGAGTGTATTTTTTATACCATTAGAAATGAAGTAAATTATTTTTTTGAAAAAAAATATAAATTAAAAATTGTCGATGTTTTCTGTTTTTTCTCAACTTGAGGGCTCTTGCGCGATTTCAATTTTTTTAAATAAATTTTTTAGTTATTTTTCCCGTTTTTAGGATGCAAATACGCAAGTTTACTGCGCTGTTAGAAATTGATTAGAAAAAACAATTGTTTTTCGACCCACCCTAGTGGTCAACCAGCAATCCTGATGCAGAAAGCAATAATGAAACTCCCATTAAAACTTACTTTTCAAATGCTTTACATGGTCTGTAACGAATTACTTAAGAACTTTAACACGTTCTGTGTTAACTGTAAACCTAAGAACTGTAAAAACATATCTCATGCAGCAAGCTGTAAATGATACAGTATTTTCTTCTCTCCGTAAAGTCAAAAGAGAACTATTTCGAGTTAAGTATCAAGGAAATGGTCAAACATTTACTACTCAGTACTTTAAAATTTCAAATTTCCTAGTGTGTAATAAGTCGCGGAATACAGAATAAAAAGTGCACATTTTCTAATCATGGATATTTTGGAGAAATTGCTTATTAGGGCTTTTAGATAAGGTACAGTGGTGGTAAAAAGAATTACATCACCCGCGCCGCAAAGGAGAGGAATATCATCCCGACTGCATTCGACACACAGTCAAGCATCCCGTATCCCAGATGATTTGGGGATGTATTTCTGAGGATGCATTTTCAAGGCGTTGGTGAGCTTCCCTCTGTGCAAGGAACAGTAAACGCTCAGGTGTATATTGGCATTTTGGAGGAGAAATTGCTTCCTACTATCCGGGATCACTTTACTTCAGTTCCAAACGTCATTTTCCAGGATGATTCTACTCCATGCTATTGGGCAAAACTGGTAAGTAATAATTTAAAAATCTTTATCCTGCCATTAGACTTAAATTAACATGGGGTTAAGTAATTTTTTTTCTCTAAACTCACACGCAGGTTCAGAAATGGAAAAATGAGCATGGGGTCAGTAGTTTGCCCTGGCCCGGAAACAGCCCCGATCTACGTAAACAATTATCGGATTTCTGCTGTTAAATGTTTATTTAATAAGTTTTGCTGAATTTCACATATATTCATCGTTAATCGGTGGACTAAGACTTCTCACATAATCCCAATGTTGTGAAAATGCAAGAGTGATGCAATTTTTTTTACTACCACTCTAAGTAAATTTTTGTTTCTCACCCTGATATTACGGATAGCCCCGATTTTATGAATAAAAGTTTCGGTCCCAAAGCATTCGTTGAACCGGGATCCGACTGTATTTTTTTATGTTTTGTTATTTATGGAGCTTTAAATAGTTATGAAATTTAAGTCTTCTTTCAGTTCTAAAATTATCTTTAAGAGGAAGGAAAAAGGACATAAACTAAGTCAGAGCGAATAATAGTACGAGATTCCAAATTATTAAAGAATATTTCATAAAGGAAGTGCGTCGCTTACTTTTGTCAATGTTAAAGCAACTGATGTTTTCCCCCCTCTGTTTATTGTTTCTAAAACATAAAAATAACATCCTTGGTAATCTAAACAAGTCATACCCATTCATAGTAAAAAATACTAAAGTTTTATGATGTTTTTCTGCTGTCAGTGGTTTCTACGGGAGGAGTAATGGGAGTAGTTGTCTCTTTCAGGAATCGGAAGCTTTTTTTTCCTCTCTTTTTCAAGTTTTAACAAAGCGAGAATATATTTTGAGTCTACTTTTTCGCAAAAATTTTTTGAAAACATGAAAGAAGATTCGATATCTCCTGGAAATGCTTTAAACACTATAAGTCAGCAGTAAATTAATTACTTCAATATATGCTGAAGAACATCAAACTTTGAAGAAACGGTTATCCCTCCTGCATAATAATTTTCGAATGAACATAGTCCTATTTCAATCAAATTGTTTTCATAGTTGCAAGTTCTTTATCAGAACACCTCATTCTTCGGTTTCATTTTTCGCTAAGTTTTGAACATAAAAAAAAATAGTATTAGGGTCAACGGAAAAATTTTTATCTTTCATTAGTTAACAGGTGAATTTTGTTTAAACAAACTTCAAAGAAAAGTTCTGTTTAAGCAGGAAATGTGCAAAAAGAATTGTTGTGATTTAATTATTTATTTATTTTTTTTAAGTTCAAAAATGTTTTTTAAACATTACCGCTTCTGGGAGAATGCATATTAGGGCGTATCAAAAGAATTGAAGCTCCCCAGATGTTTTAGCGGTAGTGCGGAAAAGTTATGAACTTCCATCTGTAAAATGTGTGAGAAATCTTAAAATTTTAGGTTGATATCTTCTGTCGCCTCAGTGGGCCGAAAAACGTGAATAAAAATGACCAAATTACAAAATTTAATAAATAATAACAAGTACTGTCGATTAGTTAGGGCTAGTGCTTAAAAGTTGCTTATTTACAAGAACTTTTAACATTAAAAAATATAATTATAATCGATATCAACATCAAATTTCGGAAATTTTGTTGCAATTTGGTACTTTGCAGCATAACTGTCCTCTGCTTGCATAATGCACAATCAAAGCAAACTAGGTTTGGCGTTTTGACAAAAATGTGAAATACCCCTATTTAGTAAAATAAGAAACAATAGCGACAAATAGCACTAATTGCAGATTACTGTAGAGACGTATTTCGGGTTTATAGGAAACCGTTTTTTCAACGCAAAATAGTGAAAAGCTCACAATTTTGCATTGTTCCACTCTATCTGGATTTAATTCCGATGGATGGATCTTCAAGGGATTCTGATTTAATGTCAGAAATCCTCGAGGGCAAGCAGTTGTAGAAGTACATTACTCTATTGCAGCGGTTCTCAACCCTTTCACTATACTGAGGACAACTTGGTACTCTTCCGAATCAAAAGCGGACCACATAAGATGGAAAAAATATTTTCACAACAAGGTCAGGTCATTTCAGGTGAAATGAGATGAATCTGAAAGTTTTCATTGATAAATTTAACTACAACTATAAAAATGAAACTGATTAATTTTCACTGGGTGCTGTGGATCACATGAAAATTGCTCACGGACCACTAGTGGTTCGCGGACCACGGGTTGAGAACCACTGCTCTATTGTATCGGAGCCTGGTTCTACGTACATGGGACATGTTGCTTCTGAAAGTGGTTCCAGTTTTAATCTATCTAATAGCATTAACGAATACGTAACAAGTGCTTTGTTGGATTACTTTAGCAGTCTTGTTGTTCTTGGATGTAACAGTACTTTAGTGAACACAAGCGTAATTCGCAGATTTGAAATGAAACCCAGTCCAATGGATTATCTGCTTTCTTCATTTCAATGAGTTTCCATTACTACATCTATTTGAGTCTATAGACGGAAAGTCAACTGCCGCTACATCTTACACCTGAGACATTGCACGAAACCTTAAAGGATGCGAAAAGCTTCCAATGGGTGATTTTTAATAATATTGAAACCAAACATTGATCCCACCACTCTCAGTGCAGATCAGAAATATGTACCTGTTAGACATTTGCTCTGCTATTATTTCTGATGTTTCTTATTCAGGTATAGGGCTAACCGGGAACGTTGAATTTGACCCGATGGCTAACAACTGCTAATCGAATTCTGAGGTTATATATATATCTATGTCAAACCTATTAAATCAGTCTGCTAACTTTGATTGTAATCATTCTAAGAAGCCACGCACCGTCATGGTTCCACATTGAAATTCGTCATTCCATAAAGGATGCAGCAAGACACCTGTGGCATGTCATCAGCTCATCTCGGTATTTGCCAAAGAAGTATCGTTACGCACTCGAACCAGTTACTTCTCGCAACACTTACTTTGCTGCTCCAGAAAATCTTCTTTTAGCAAAGTCAACTGATGAGAGATGCCATATTAAGACTCTTGCAGGTCGGCGGATTATCACGGCAAAAAAAATTAGCTCAAAGGGAAACTGTGTTCGCAGATTCATTATTGCTGCTATTAACTTTGGAGCTACAGACTATGTAGATCTCATTGACTGGCAAGCTTGCTATTTGACATCGCTTCCAGTTCTCAATGATCAATTCTCAAGAACGTGCGAAGATGATACAGGATGGTATATCAATGATCTACTTGGGCTTTTTAAAATTTCCCTCTTACACACAAGCAGTTGAGCAGATTATAAAACTAGTCAATGCAGACTCCGGGAAAACAGTTGAGTCGCCGAACAGAGATATATTTATTAGAGCCACAATAGAATCTAGAAAATACATGCCATCATTTGAGACCAAAAATGATTACAAGCAATAATGCTCTTGTTATTTGTATGTTTGAAAGGTAAAATACAATTTCTGATCCTATTTAAATCAGGTAAGTGTGGTTTATATTTATTTAAAATTCTGCATTGTGCAAGCAGTTAACAGTTACAGAGCAATGTACCAAAATTCGTCAAAATTTCCAAAATGGAATGCCGATGAGGTCGAATAAGATGTTAAACTATAATTCTAACTTTTTTATGTTTAAAATTGTTGCAAATAAGCAACTTTTAAGCGCTCCCCCAAACTGATCAACAGTATCTGTTATTAATTATTCATTTTTATAATTTGGTCATTTTTAGTCCAGTTTTCGAAACTTTTAGCCCACTGAGGCGACAGAAGATATCAATCTAAAATTTAAGATTTTTCACACATGTCAATGATGGCAGTTCACAACTTTTCCGCACTACTGCAAAAGTTCAGTGAAATTTCGATTTTTTCGATACACCCTAATGCATATATCCTCTTCTCTCGAAATTATGGGTATATTAAATTAATTTTTACTTATAAAGCTTCAACCCCCCCCCCCTACACATCAACTCCAGAGCCGTCGTGGGCTATTACAATTTTCAAATCAGTTTCATAAATTCACAAAAATTCACAAGGAAAACATAAATCTGCTCTAAAAAAAGCTGCAATAACATTTAGGAGATGAGGCTAAAAAAACATTTAAAACATCATAATTAACGAACGGCAAAATGGCCACACAATTTACGATAAAAAATTCAGTATGAAGTCATTTTATGCGGTAACACTTATGATATCAATCTATATTGATTAATGAATTTTAAATTTTTTTGAATTAAATTTTGATAAAAGGTTGCATTGACAATTCTTCGTTTTAGAAGAACTTATTTAAAACACTTGTTTATATTTTTTGCCTGATAAATGCATCATTGTGTTTTAATTAGTCGAAGCACCAAATTTGATTACAAACTGACCGTAAGAAGATAATATTTTCTATAAAAAATAGTAAGGGAGCATTATTATTATAGAGCCCGTGTTACATGCAAATGCAAGTAATGTGCTTATGCAATTACATATTTTTGCTTCTTTTGACGTAAGTGTACGTCAATGCATAAAAACGACTAATTTTTAAAAGAAGTGCGTACTAATGTGCTTTTTACTTGCAGTTAGAGTTTGATGTCACAGAAAGTTGTTAAAAAAATATATTGCTCTTTCTGTAAAGCAGCAAATCGGATAAACCGTGAAAACCACCTCATTTGAAATGATAATTATGTCTTATATCGTCTGCCTGTTGTTATTAAGTCTCAGATATTTGTCCCCCCCTCCCACACACACACACACACCAGCACGAGTCTTGGAAGTGCAAATATTTGCCGCGCCTTTTGCTAGCCAACAAGAAAATATTTTTAAAGATTGAGATTTTTCAGTTGCAAACCAAAATCCCTACTAATTAGAATAATTATTTTAATTTTTAAGTTATAAACAACGTATTATTGAAATTTTTTAAACTGAAAAAAAATGTCGGGGTGTATGGCAGGTGTTTTCAACTTCGAATTCTTCTGTAATGTTCACGATGGGAAACGAAAAGTAGCTTTTAACTGGTGTCACATGACAATTTTTACCAGTATTAAACTTTTTTTCAACGGAAAAAATTAGCTCCCCGTAACAAATACCATTATTTGTCTTAATCATTCCATACCAGTGGTACCCAACCTTTTTATATTCTTAATAAAATGATTCTTGCGGATCGGAACACATATAAAACTTCAAAATATTTTTAAAAACTAAATAACGCTGGAAAACATGGAAAAAGAAAGAAAATAACAGACAAAGAACTGTTGTTATCACTACTTAATGTTTTTTAATGAATGGTATCTGTTTTCTATAAACCAATTTCCAAATATTTGGCTCCAATCTTGTGACATTGTGACTAATCGTGGTTTTCGGTTAGTGACGTTGAAGAATGTTGCTGGCCAGTGGCCACATGGTTCAACTTCAAGAGCCGCATGTGGCCCAAGGACCGTACGTTGGGCGCCACTATTCTATACTGTGAATTTATATTTTCGAGTTAGCTTGGTGCAATATTTCCATTCCCCCCCCCCCCTCCCACAAGGAGAAAGCTAATGTTTCAACTAGAAATATTTATTCTGCCGCATGAAACGTGCACAAAATTTGATTCAGTTCAGACGTTGCTGATTTTGCGTCCATCTACAGTCAAACCTTGATATTTCGAACCTCCTTATCTCAAAACCCTTGATGTCTCGAAACAAAAATTTTCCCCAGCATTTTCTATAAAAACCCCTATGTATTTTCCTTAGTTATCTCGAAATTTATTTTTCGAAACCCTCGATATGTCGAAATATTTGCACAGAAGCAAGGTTCAATTGTCGTTTTGCTTTGGCAATTTTTGTAGTAAAACCAGTTCCAGAGACAATTGCTTAACGTTTTTTATCCCTTTTCTTCGAAATATTGTGAATAGGGGATTGGGGCAAGATAATAGGGGCGTGTTGGCATGAAAGGGTTGCAGTGTTTTCCCAAGAGTTTAGAATCTTTGCATTTCTCTCGTCCACTTTGAGGGAAGGGGTTTGATTTTTCGTCCATCGGTCTTCAAGCGAAAACGGAAAATGCGTTCCTCATTTTCATCATTCAACTTTTTTAACTTTTACAAAATGGCTGCTTAGAACTTTTTGAATGTGAGGTTACTGGGTAAAGATAAAATTAGAATTTTTTAATTTTAGGCGAAAAAACCAATTTGAAATTGTTGTTCATTTCAAAATCTTATCCTGTGCACTTTCGACAATAAGAAATATAAAATATATAAATGCATATAGCGTACGTGTGTGTAAATGTGAGAGTTACTAGTGTAATTTTTTAAAAACCTTGATAATTTGAAAATTCGATATCTCGAAATTTTTCCTCGTCCCGAGAAATTTGAGATATCGAGGTTGTACTGTATTACAATTTCCGTTACATCAGGATTGTAAGTTGTAAAACTAACACAAGTTTATTAATATGAAGGGCTCGGGGCATAAATGTGACAAGCCACAAGGAATGACTTTTCGATCAAAATTTTTGCTTCTCATAACTAAAATAGAAACAAATATGACAATGGATTATGTCATCTGGAGAAAAACATATCTGGTTTTAGTATTGCAGAATATTGAATGTATAATACCTTTGAAAAAAATCTACAAATATTTTTTATAAGTTGGAAATTGAAAAATTCACATGATGTGACATATCACATTCTTTCGCCGAGCCTTTCATATGAATGTTACCAACAAAAACCGTTTATGCATTTCTGCTTGTTTTTTTATTTTGTTTTATATTATAACTAATATAAAATTAAAATTTCACTTAAGTTTTAGTTATATGAATGTTGTAGCTACGTTAAAAAGATCAAGAAACTAAATGAAAAATAATGAGAATTTCAAAGTATGTTATACAAACGAGTTTTTGGATTCAAAGGCGTATTTTTTGCATTGAAAAAAAGTGCCAATTTTCAAAACGAGCAAACTGAGAATAAAATTCAGTTCATAAAAAGGGAAAAAATTTTAGTGTTTTATTTACTAGTTTATCGTTAAAAGTAGTTTTCCTTAAATTAATAATAAATAAATGAATACATGAATGAATTAGCAGAATAAAATATTAATTAATGAATAATTAAATAATTTTTTGAGTAAATTAGTGAATGATAAATAAGTAGAATGAATTATTGAATGAACAAGAAATAATAAATGAATAAAGAAAGTAAGGAATATGTGACTGAATTCACAAATGAAAGAATAAATAACTGAAATAAACTATTTCATCCTGCCTCATTCAGTTGCCCCGCATGGTACTTGAGAGATTTCACTTGACGCTTCAAATCAAATTATGCGCGTGATTAAATAACTATTATTAAATTAAGCATCAGTTTTTCTCGACTAATATTAAAAACTTTAACAACAATAATTTATAACTTTGAAAGAACAAAAACTATTTTTGATGTACGAGAAAATACTGCAATATCAGTATCAAATTTTGAAGCGGGCTTAAATTATTACGTACTTTGATATTTAGAGGCGCTTGTTTTCTGACTGGCATCAGCATATTTAACAACCAGAGTAATAGACAAAGCATGCGTTTAGTTCCGTCCGGCGACTAAAAAAATACCTTGGAGACTTGTTTTGCCGAACAAGAATCTTTCAGAAGAAACTTTACTCCAAATTTGCCAAATAACTCTGAGAAATAATTTGGCTGGATATTTTTTTTTCTTTATTTTGCTCCTGAGAACTTAGTTTTCTACCGGTCTCTGTTAATAGCATATTTTAAATATTATCAGCTAGTAACAAAGTTAATTATTTTACCATTTCACTTTGCAAACTGTACTGTTAAGCGCGTTCCCCTCCCCCCCATAAAAATCCTTGTTTTCTCTTCTGAGAATTTTTTTCGAAATAAAAACAACAAAAATACCGATTCGACGCATCATAACGTCGCAATGAATCATTTTAGAATTTCTTCTTTAAAAAAAAATGCTTTCTGTGATCAAGAAGTTTATTTAAAAATCAGATTGACCGAAATATTTGTAATTGCAAATTAAACGTTTAATCAATTGTTTAGTTCTATGAATTCCTAATAGATGACGGAGTAAGTTAAGTTCTATGAATTCCTAATGGATGGCGGGGTAAGTTAACTCATAGAGAGGGCTCTGGCCGACACTGTCGATAGCTGCTAGGAACCATGCCGTGCGGGCTCAGACGCTACGCTATTGTGGGACTGTTATGGCCAGTGAACGGATTTTTGAATGCGATTTTTTTTTTTTTTCGATATTCAGGTACATAATTTGATTTTGTAGGATTTTTCTATTGGGTTTTGTTTTCGTAATTTCTTTAATGTTTGTTGTTGTTCTTATGGTTGAAGATAGTTGCTTATCTAAGTAAATAATTTGATTTGTCATATTATTCAATTATGATTGTTCTTTGTAACGTTTTTATTATAGTATTGTTGATTTGGCGAAATATTTTAAACATTTGGCGAAAACAATCTGTTTCACTCGCTGAAGGGCAGGGTTACGGTAGCGTGGTTGCTTGGCGCGTTAAGCGATGAATTATAGGGGAGAGTGTTGTACCTTGGGACACTGATAATTTCTAAGAATCTATTTTTAGCAGCCATGCTTTTGTAATCTCTAATAGTGACATTCATCACTCAATGGTGTCATAGTAAAAATCAGCATCAAATGAGTAAAATTGACAATTTTGTGAGAGAAAGAAAATATTTTTTTCATTTTTATTTCATTCTATGTCTTTGTATTTGTAAATTTAATCAACTTAATTTTATTTTGATATAAAAGAGATGTACATTAAATAATTTGCATATGAGAAAATAATGATAGTGCATCTAGATTGACCATCATTTTGGTTTTCTTAAACCACGTGGTGATTGTACCTTTGGACAACCAAACATTTTGTACCTTAGGACACGCTCCAAGGTACAACATATGCATGGTTCTTATAATTAAGATAGGTTTAGGAACATGGAACAATGTTCTAATCTTAAGTAGGGTTTTAAACACATTTAATGTGAGATAATAATTCATTATTCATAATTTGTTATTAAATATTCATAATTTAATTCACTACAATGAAAAAAAAAATTTTTTTTGTTTTTTTGTTTTCTGGTGCAAAATTGGTTTAAGTATATGGCTGTTTCCTGAATCATGAAGACTTTCCCATAGTACAACAGGATGTGTCCCAAGGTACAATAGGATGTTGTACCTTGGGACAGCTTGGAACTTTTACTTTTAATTGTTGGCAACAATTTATTTTCAAACTGTCTCAATTCTAACAAATGTATTGCATAGAAGTATGTTGGGGTATTTTAATGTGACTTTTAGATTTTAAATTTGATTCAAATAATTGACGTTAAAATTTAAAATATAAAAAGTGTTTCAAAGTACAACACTCTCCCCTACAGCTGAAGGATTATTTTGAGTTTTAAAGCAACTGTTAATCTTTTTATGTGTTTTTGCGAATAGTTTTAAATTCCAATGAGACTTTAATAGATTTTTTGAAAAGTTTTTACGCATTTTAGTTGAAGAAAAATTATCCTTTCACATTAGAAGGAGGGAGGGGGGCGTGTTTTTTTTTTATTCAACGGACTTCCTTTCAATTCTTAGTACGGGCATCGCCGTGCGGGTATTGCTAGTACAGCAATAAATCTGTAAGAGAATTCTTTTGCTTTAAATGTTGTATTTTAATTAAATTCTTTTCGAAAACTGAAATTTGTCTGCACATTAAAATTAAAAAGTAACTTTCTGGATTTCATTTTAGTAATTGCAAAATATGGGACAGTTTAGTTAACTGTTTATGAGTATGAATATATTTCGCCGAGATTCGAATCCTTTTTTATGGATTTAACGACGAATTCGTTGCAAGAGTTATCTTGTAAAGAATAATTTACAATCCACATTTTCAATCTAGTTCACATAACAAAAGATTGAGATCGAGTTTTGTTGTTTTAAAATTCCTGATCACATAGACACAATAATGTTCATTATAATTTCAAAAGTAATTTTGACATTCTTTAAAAAATGGTCCTAGCATTAGGGGTTTCCTTCTACGTCAAAAGAAAGATGATAAAAATGCACATTATCAAACTAGAGTTTTGAAATATTTTTGTCATGGCTGAAGGTTTTTCTGTGTATTATAAGTGTTAGAAGCATACAGTTAATCCTTTTTCATGATTGTGGTAGCCAAAAAACACAGCAAAATATCTCTCGAAAACAGTAGCACCAAGTGAGGAGATCACCCTCCCCCTCCCCCCAGAGCTTTATGTTTTAAGCTGCCTGCCAATTCTAATACGGTCATTGACATGAATACCAGGACTACTTTAACCAACCCCTCTCTTCCCCACCCGATCGTAACTTCGAGTAGCTTTACTCTCAATGCTTACAGTATCAATAAAAAATATTTTTTTACTTTGAAATAACACTTTTTTTTTCTTTTTGAAGCTTAAGGCAAGTACACTATCAAAATCATTAGAAAGTTTTTACAATTTGTTTTTCATCATCGGGGTGCTTAAAAGTTCAACTTTAACATATGTTCAAATTAAAATCGATTTTTTTTTCAAAGGTCAAGTTTTATAGCACGTTAGAATTTTTTTTCTTTCTCTTACAGATGAAGATATTTATATTATCGTTGACATTTGAAGTATCCAGCGAATTATTTTGCATGATTGTTGTAAGTAAAATTCAACATATTTGGACTTAAAGCTTTTAAAAGATTCCATTTAAAAACTCCATTAGAAATTTTTTCGTAGTGCTAAAATCATTCACAGTAACAATGCATTGATAAAATTCTGAAATAATTTCACGGATTTTTTTTTTCTTTTTGTAAGGAGCTTAAGCATAAGTTAAATAAGTTTAACGTATAGTACATAAGTTAATTGTGGCAATTTCACTATTCGTTAGTTTAGAGTAATATTCAACTGTAAACGTAAGAAGTTATTGTAAGTACTTTATGCACCTATGAAATGAACCCTTTAAGAGTAGGGTTGACCGGGGCACTTTTATGAGGATTTTTTTCAACGAATTTTCTAATTTTTATGTTTTAACTTAAGAAATTTCGGACATAGTGGTTTTATGAAGCAGTTAATAGAGTCAAAATTGGTGTGTTTAGTTGTTGCTCAGTTTGTGCTTTTAACCATTAAAAAAATTTTTTTTAACCCAAGTCGGGTGCCTAAACTTGCCCCGGGTACGGGACACGTTCACGCATATTTATTTTGATCTGTTAGTGTTTCGAACATAATGTCTTACCATCTTCAAAATAAAGCAAATTTATTACAGACTGAATAAAGTTATTGCTGAAAGGGCATAAAAACAACACTATATGATTGTAAGCTATAAGATACCAATTTGTTTTGTATAATTAAAAATGAAATGGTGATTTTCAAAGCTAGATAGCCTGAAAATACTAAAAAGGTTTGAGACAGTTCGGGAAGAAAAAAGCGTGAGGTTCACACTTAAGTAAGACACAGTGAGAACGTGCGTAAAGGTGCTAAAACGTCAACACGTAAACCTGCCCCGTCACCAAGTTTGGATTTATTTCTAACGTGCAAAAAAAATTAATAACATTCCAGTCCATACAAATACAATTCTCAAAAAAGGATAAAATTCTGCAAATTTTTATATATTAGCTCTATATTAACGAAGTATTTGTTCACAATAAGCTTCGAAACGTTTAACACAAAATGTACTCAGCTTGGCAAAAAAAAACAAATTTTCCTTTCCGCATGCTGGATCAAAGCTCGACTGGAGCGCAAAAACTTGTGAGAATATTTGCTAGAGAGCAGCATCAAAAGAGAGCAGAAAATTTAAAAACTACCAAATAATCATGCTAATAGAAACAAAGCTTAAAACATTAGCCCTCTTGTTACTACCAAATTAAACATATAATTTTTGCTAAAATGTACAACATGATGTTAATGGGAAAATTGTGACTACTTTTTTTGCCAATTAACTTTTTAGTTGATGTGAATTTTACAAGCTGAGCCAAAACAGTGAATCAACCAAAAAATCGAGTTGAAAATTTATTTATTAATATGCTCACTGATAGAAATTCTGCTGCAGGGAAATTCTACCATTACGTGTGTGAATTTTGACGCTGTTTCTTTGCAAACAACAATAAAAAATTAGATGAAAATACTAAAATATCTTTTACTATGATAAAAAGAATATCTCGGACATTTCAATTTTTTCACAAAACTTTAAATGTAGCGTTACGTGTGTGAATGACCTGTCAATAAGCTGCAGCTCATTTTATTTTATAATTTCGTGTGAAGTTTTGAAAGTGATATGAACCACTTTTTCTTACATGAGTGTACATGTATTGAGTAAATATAACATTCATTAATTTTTCTCTGAAGCTCATACGTTGCCAGTAAAAACTTAATACATTCTGTTTCGTGTGTGCCATAGGAGCGTTCGTATGTGACCGTTTGTGAAATCTGTTTGTTTAAAAGTCAATTTTAGTTGTAAAATATGACTTATTTAAGCAAATTTCGTATCACATGAGCTAAAAACCGTCATCAGGAGCTGAGAAATCACGTTTTGTCATTATGATCACAAAACTGGCTAATGAGCAGAACAATACGAGGAACGCGAAAAATCCTCAGGATTTCACCATCTGCACAACTTTGTATACAAGTACAAATCTTTTCGAGTTCTAAACCTAAGACTAGTATTTATTATTCAGAAATAAGCATAGTCTTACGCAACAGTATTCCGGGTCAGAATATACATATTTTTCAAATTGTGTAATAAAAGATGAATAATATCATGTGACGTCATGAATTTAAGATTTGCGGGGTGAATCGGATTGACTGAATTTATGGTTGTTCCAATTTTTCTCGCAGATTACTGCAGTAATTTATTCATCCACATGGCATTATTTTTACCTCATTATGAAAATATATGAATATAAGTGCGGAACGAGAAGTTTTGGAGGGCACCCCCCCCCCCCCCCCAGAACTTATGTTCCAACCATTGTACCTATTCTAGTGTGGTAGCTTATATGCATATAAGAACTGTTTGTTCTCCTCAACGCAAATTATGTCAGAGTTAGTGTATGTGTGCATGGCAAACAAAAGACTTTGTCAAAGTTGTGAAAAGGACAACAAAAAATAAATAAATAAATAATAATGATCACAATGAAAGAAAAGATGAGAGGCATTAGAAAAAAAATTATAAACTCATCTTCCAAGGATTCCAACACCATTTTTTCTATTCAAGAGAGTGACAAAGAGTTCATATTGACTGAAAAAAGAGTGACATTTACTTATTTGTGGGAAAATTTTACAATAGGGTCCTCCAAAACCTGTAGATTTCGAGACACGGAGAGGGAGACAGCGTTTCTTCCAGAAGATTCGTCATAAGAAAATCATCTTCGTCATCAAGAAAGTTCAGCCAAATGACAACATCCAAACATATGTTCACTTCAAGGACGTGATAACTTTTGGAATAATATGGGTGAGTTGAATTTTTATATTCATTTCAAATAAGTGTTTTCAAACGAAATATTTTTCTCTTTATTGAGTTCAAAGTTGTTACCAAATTTTTGATAAGTTAGGCATGTACTAGAACTGAGGGGTGAGTTTCTAATGAAATAAAAGCGGGAGCCTCATAGTCTTCAGAACTTATTTTAATACATAAATGGTTTGAATCCCGTTCAATATGTGAAAATTCAAAAAAAAAAATTAAATGGAGTGCAACAGGTGAACTCCCCCATGCAGTTTAAGCTCTGATTGTATTGTAAATAGAGGTTTTGTTTAGTGGTAACTATATTTTTCTATCTGTTCCCAACATTTTTCCTTGCTTTAAATAGCTGCATTAAAGACAGCGTTGGAAAGAATAAAAATTTTAACATAAAATTATATCTATAAATAGAAACTCTTCGTTTTTTTTATTTTTTTTATTTATTTTTTATTTATTTATTTATTTATTTTTATTTTTATTTATTTATTTTTTTTTTTTTTGTTTTGTTTTTGCTCAAAAAATGTAAGATCAAATGAGACCAATATTATAATTAAAAAATAAAAATTAAAATGAATCTTTTATAACTTCTTTTTTGTTTCAAAGTTGAAAAGTGTTCCGATTCGCTCCTTTTACGGTATGTTTAGTTTTGAGAAAATTAAATCTGCAAAACTAAAAAATCAAAACTAAAATTAATATAAACGTTATTGTTTTTACTTTACCTAGCCAAAAACTACTTTTTTCTCAGATCCATCTATTTTGTTAAATAAGTGAAACGTCGAAATAAGTAAACTTATGCACTTAAAAATAGAAATTATGAACAGCAAAGGTTGGGAAAAAAAAGGATAAAATTCCATTTACAAAAACATAAATTGGAAAACATTGTCATAAATTGGAAAAACACTTTTTCTAGACCCCTATATAAAGTTAAAATTCATCAACTAACTTACTTTTATACTTGCTAAGTCCAGTTAAAGCTTTCGCAGCCGACTATAAGTACGCGGTTCACAGTTCACCGCCGACAAACGCATTCAATACACAAAACTAACACCCGAGGATGGTTTTGCAATAACAAATAACATATTAAAAGCTCATGCGTATGGACATTGAAAAAAGGGACAGAGACAGAGGTGACAAAGTGGCAGAGCGTTCTCTGTGCCTGTAAGAAGTTAGTGTTCTCCTCCCTCCTCCATATATGTATTGTATTTTGGTACATGAATTGAACTGTCAATAATCATACACTCCTTTCACTCCTCATCCAAAAGAAAAAGATGGATCAAGTTGTCGTACCCGTGTATTACATAGAGAACACTGTAAAAAAATTCCGAAACGTTACTGAGTATTTATGTGTAACGTTTCGGGATTTCAATGTTTTTTATCCACTTCCTGGAAATATCAAGTTTCATCGTCAAAAAGTTTCCTGAATAGCTACAAGTTTTCCGAATGCAGACATCTCTCTGATGTAAAAAATATATTTAGCTCCCAGTTTAAAGATTAACTGAAAGTATTTATAAGGTGTATCGACTTACACTGCATCACGGTTCATCCATGCTGATTAAACTCCCAAAGGAAGCGAATAAGTATGGACTACGTAGCTTTGCAAGAATTGCATTCAAGGGAAATGCTCGATACTTCCTTGCAATTCTGACTTAGCTTTGGCCATGTTTGCAATACTGTTAACGGAACTATCTTGATGAATCAGGTGCTAAGCTCTTATATTATCCCTACTTAAGATTACTTCAAAAACGTGACTAACTTTAAACAAAAAGTTTCTGGATTTTTCAGGGAGATTACTGAATTTTAGTGGAAAACGTTCCTGGTTTTTGCGAGATATGTTGCTGGCAGAAATTGGGCACATCAGCTGACCATTATTTTCCACGAACGTTTCTGAATCGTTTTTACAGTTAATATATGAATTTTGAAAAAAGAAATCAAGGCTGTCTGAAAGCATTGGTTGTCATTTTAACATCTCATCGTAACTGCATACAGCGACCCCAAAATACAGTAAAAATGAGCAAACCACAGAGACTTTTTTTTTCGCGAAAAGCAAAGATAAGTTTGTCAGCTCATTCTAATTTCATAGAAGAAGGTCCTGTTCTATTATTTTATTCCATTGTATTTTGTTTTAATTTGCAATTTATTTATTTATAATACGAATGTTCAGTTTACGCAGGCTGGTAAAAATCTCATCAGGGTGGGGGGTCAAATTTTTCCGTGTCCCGTTGCAGATTTCCTGGATTTCGGTCAAGAATCCCGGGTCGAATTCAAACACATATTACAAATGTGTTTGTTTTGCACAACTGAAAGTAATCAAAGTACCGTAAAAACCGAAAGCACCCAATAAATCTGTTTTTCTGATCATTGTAGCTAAAAGCACAATACAATCTGTTAAATTTTTTAATCAGTTTTAAATTGTTTTAATTGGGGCTATTTGAATTGAGTGTTTCGAAAACATATATTAAAATGGCTTCCGGTTTCGTTTTGTGTCATTAAAATTGAAGAACGACAAATTTTTAACTCTAAAGAGAGAGAAAACCCCGGGAAAGTTTGAACTACTATTTCGTTTGGTGATTGAATAGAAATTGGAGACATCCAGAAAAAATACAGAAGTCAGGGCGAATCACCTAAGGTAGATTTTTAGACATGATGTCACATGAAACTTTATAACCGAAACGTGGAAAAACGAATCTCCCTTCCCCCCTTTCTAATAGAAGAATAGCCAATGTCATATTTCTAGAATTTATAGGTTGTGCAATTTAGAGTTCAATCACGAATTTCAGTTATGAAGACAAATATTAATAGAATAATTAAATTTTTCAACTAACTACTTTCTATAGGATTAATAGCCATCTATTATTTATTTTTATTTTTTCAAGAACTTATGGAACGCAGAACTTAAGCGCAAACTTGCATTTCAGTTATAAACACAAATCTTAAAGTAATCTTTTAATTTTTGTTTATTTCAATGAAAGAATATTAAGCAACAGGTTTTTAAAAGTCACAACGATACGAAACTGAAATAACAGCTCAATTGTATGTGTCAGATATAAAAACAAATCCTATAAACGTATTATTATTTTTATTGTTATTATTATTATTAGTAGTAGAACTGTTATTTTGTTTTTATTTATTTTGTTTTTAATGGATAGCCAGCTTCACGTTATGGCACATTTTATGACAAGTTATGGCGTATGAAAAAAAGGGCTCAAATGTAGATTTCGGTTATAAAAAAAATCTTTAAAAAAGTCTTGAAATGTTCAATTCTTTTTTTTTTCTAATAAGGGCCTCATCGGGTTTCAGGATTTTATAGAAAACAAAAGTTAGAGCTAAAATAATTTCAGTTAAAAAACAAAGTTCTAAATATCCATAATTTTTTTAAGAAAACATTTCTAATAGAAAAACTGCCATTATTATTATTCACCCTTTTTATTGCTGAAATCCACATTTGAGCTTTGAATTACGTTCCCGTTTAATCGAAGAAATCGTATATTGGCATGTTTGCAAGTTTTCTATTAATATCCTTGAAATGAGAATCATTGGACAAAAAATACAACTGTATCAAATGTATGATATGTGAGGGGAACTAGTTATCAGGAGATGAACTATTCATGAACTACAGCTTATTACAGATTTTAAAAAAGATTGATAAAAGCCAGAAATGACAGTATTTATAAGCTGGTATATACAGGGTGTTCCGTTTTAACCTGCAAGACCTTTATTTTCGCAATCGTTAGCCCTAGATGCATACTTCCAATTGCAAAAATGTTCAAAATCAGATGCAGAGTTAAGGCATTGAAAATTTGAAGTAAAAATAAAAATGAGTTAAAAAATACAAAATTTAACTTTTTATACGGGCCTTAAGTCCCCTAATTTATATTTAGGGACGTTCTCCATTGAAAAATAATTCCAACGCAAAAAGTTTAAAACTGATACGGCCAATATTCACCGAGATATGAAACGCAGCGTTTTGTGACTTACACCACTTTTCACACGCCGTCATTAACACCTTTTGGGGGAAAATGTAGCAGTTAACAAGTGTTTAAAGTCATATGTGTGCATAGAGTGTGGTTTTGTTCGATGTTTTGACGTGTGTTTTTGTGTATCACGGCAAAACATTTGCATTTACTTTTGAATAGCAATGAAATATATAAATACCTTGTTTATGTTACTTTGACGACTTGTCATTCTTCTGAAAGAGCGATATGTTCCAATCTCAACTTCTGTATGGTCCCTTAAAACTTTAAATTGGAATATCTCCTTGAGTTTTGGTCGCTCAACTGACAAGATTTTTGTGTCAGTAATAGTTTTTAATGGAGATTATTTCCCTAAATATAAGTTAGGGAACCTAGGGCCCATATAAAAAGTTACATTTTTTATTTTTTGACCATTTTTTATGTTTACTATAAACTTTCAATATCTTAACTATGTATCTGATTTTGAACATTTTTGCAATTGGAAGTATACATCTGGGACTAACGGGTGCGAAAATAAAGGTATTTCAGGTTAAAACGGAACACATTGTATATCGTACTTACATTCAGAAAGAAATTAATTTTGGTACCAGACGTGTTTAAATGTCGTTCTAATCTTCTTTTGATTTTTGAGAAAAGCTGAAAGAAAACCGAATCTCTCTTTCTAACAATTTTCAAAAATTGCACATTTTCAAATGCTTGGAGTTGAACGGGGTTAGTTGACATTGAACGAATCAATACTTCGTGCAGAAGTTACCAACTTTACTGTCCAATTTAAGCATCAAACACATCTTTATTATTAATAATTAAAAATCAGATTTTACTTAAAAAATATATCCCAACGATCATTATTTCAGTTCAAGTTTCAAATCTTGCTATTTAAAACATAGTTAAGATACACTCTATCTCAAAAAAATAAGCAGCAAACAGAAAAATGGTTGTAAACTGAAAACAATTTAATGAAAAACTGAAGTTTGTACCGATTGTTAAACAAAAAGGAAGAGGCACTGTCACGAAAAAAAAAAACCCGAGTAGCAAACAAAAAATTAGTTTTCAAATTTCAGTATAAACACTAATGTCCCTAACGTGAGCTTAAAACAGAAAAAAAAAAATAAATAAAAAGCGGACACACACACGCACACAAGAGAGAGAGCGAGAGAGACAACCGCTTACTAATCGCAAATATTGATCAGTGGAAAGTTAAATCCATTAAAACAGAGAAATGAAGAAAAAAAACCAGACAAATATAACGTGTAAATAACAACTGTTGAAATGAGCCTTTTTTTTTAAATATGTTTCGCATTACACAGCTGTAATATTTTACTATGGAAATGCTTTCGCATTTCACTGCGAGAAATGTGTATAAATGATGTTGCTGTTACCTTTATTCTTCGTGAGTGATACTATTTTACCGTTTATTTTTTGAGATAGAGTGCAGTACACAAAACAAAAATAATGATTTTGTAAGAGAAAAACAAAATGAGGGAATTTTTTGTATCACTGAATAATCACTGAACTCGACACATTATACCTGCAGAGATTTTTTTTTTTTTTGCTTGCTGCGAAAATTATTCGAATATTCTATTTTGAATATAAGAATAATTCATTTGTAAAGTTTCGTGAAGGTCCTAAAATTTCATCCTATCCAAAATTACTTTATCTAGAACAGTGTTCTATATTTTATTTATTTATCTGCGAATAATTCCATTTTTTGAGAGAAACAAAACTATGAATGCTTTTTTATTCCTACTGAGATCAAGGGTTGTATAATCTTTTACTCTTACTTGGATAAAAATCATTGAGGAATTCCTTGCGTCTCAGATTCTCCCGTGTGAGAGGAAAGTTTTACCTCATGGTCCAAATCCGTTCAATCCCGCTGCTCGTCTCAGCTGATAAATGACTTCGGAGAATCTGGAAAGAACAAAAAGAATCGGGAGTGGTTTTCGCGCACGCGCAACAGTGGGAGTAAGTTTTCCGGACATCTTGAAGCAAAGACGGGATTCGGAGACGCTTTAAAAGCAGCGAACGAGGAGGGCGGAAAGTATTTGCTTTTATAACCGACGCTCCAATCAAAAGTAAAAGCTTTATTCTAAATTCATAGAGTTCAAAAATGTTTTGCGTCAGAGAAAATAAGCTATTTCCGATGCTGTCTTAAAATAAATAATAAACAATAAGGGACTGTCCTGAACGAACCATATCAATTAGTACACGGATTTAGGTGGACCAGAAGAAACACGAAACTTGAAAAATGTCCTGCAGAAAAAAAAATACGTTTTTTGTATATTTTTGGCTGAACGAAGATAATAATTCTTTATTTCACGTTCTTTATTTATTTAATTGTGAATTTTTTTTTTTTTTTTTGAAACTTCACATTTCACTAGGCTTTGTTTTTGATTTTTTTTGTCCCGGACACAAAAAACCTCCAGGTAATAGTTTCGATCCTGACACCTAAAACGTATCACATGCATCACCTTTGAATCTCCAATTAGCTCTTCTTCCGATATATTACATTTAACTTTGTTTTTTGAAAATATTTGTAAAAGCTGTGAATAGAAAAGTAGAAGCTTTCCTGAATCTCAGGTATAGTTAATGAGGCAAAAATAAGAGAAGAGGTTTTTATCTTATTGCAACTGAATGGAGTCTTTCATGAAGTGTGAAAATAAACTGCCAGAAGCAAAGAAGGAAACTTGGCTGGATTTTTCAGTGTGAACTTCTCGCAAGAGAAGTGAGTCTTCTAGAAAAATGATACGTGGTAGACCAGTTTGGTTTTAATGCATGAATCAAGCACGTTTCGTTCAAACAAAATCATATGTTTTCATCTGTAGGACAGAAAAAATTCAAGATTGTTGTACAGTGCAATCATGTCTACAGTAAGTTGTCTGTCACTATTGCGCTCTGTTTTTTTGAGCAATCACGATTGCTTATTGTTCTCACTTGACTGTTTTTGGCGTCTTTTGATTTTTCCCACCGCCACCCTCCGCACCATCACCGTCGACGGGCTCCTCACGATGCTGCTCCTATAGCGAAAGCCGTCTCCAGGTTGCATCCATGTCCTACACACACGCGCATACATACACAACTACACACACGCACGCACACACACACAAACACATACACACACATACACCTACACACATACACACACGCATACATACAGACACCCACACATACACAAAAACATACACACACATACACACAACTACCCACACATTCATGCCTGCACACAGACACAAACACATATGTCTACACACACATGCACATGCCCCCCCCCCCACACACACATACACATTCATACACACAACTACCCACACATTTATGCCAGCACACAGACACAAACACACATGCCTACACAAACATACACATAATCCCTACACACAAACACATACCCCCACACACAAACACACACGCCTGCATACACGCACTCGTGATTGCGAAAAACATAATTTGAATTCAAGATGTCAAATTCATATTTTTTTTTTTTTTAATTATGTAGAAAAAATATTTAACCTATCGGTTTTTCACTCTCTAAGATAAGTCTTTTAGTGACTCAGAATTTAAAACAAAATTAATTGGCTTATTTCTAAAATTAATTTCAAATTCCTGCGTATGCTTAAAATTGAAAAATTAAGCATTACGAAAAACGGGTACGATCTCTTAAGACAAGTCCTGTAAGACTACAAGCATACATAATAGCTAATTTATGGAAGCAATTACTTTTCAATATTACGTACATTTGTAACATTTTGGATATTTTCCAGACTGAAATTTCTGATAATTTCCTCATCAATTTAGTTTTTATTGGGAATATATTAAGAGATCAGGGGAGAAATTCTGCTTTTTATAACAACTAATTATTTTATGGTAGCATACTAACTCTGCGTCCAGTAATTCACTGTAAAAAAATTTGTGTCACCTTACTCCATAAAATCGGTGGCAGCGTATATCTGCTCCCCATACCCTGGAGAAACCTAACTGATATAATTGATGTAAAGTCGCTTGTGGAAGGTTACATCATGGTAATGTAACTATAGCGTAACGTCTCACTAGTTTCTGCGCAAAGTTACACCAGAGTTAACAGTATAAAAAAAAAATCATGCAATAATTGTCTTCCAGCTTTTGCTTTCAATCATCCGTTTATTCAATATTCATTAAGTTCATGCTTTTTCACCAACCAATATACACCAATTTTATTTTTAATTTTAATATAGAAACAATACTTTTTTGTTGCACTAAAAGAGAAAATAGCACCCGGTGTCCGAACCCACAATGCGAGTCTCACAAACGGGTCTCAGTGCAAGCGTTTTTACCGCTCGGCCACTAAGGCCGGTTTTCGTTTCGCTGATAAGAGTTTACTAGCTCTGCGCCGATGATGGTTTTTACGCTTTGAATTCAACACAAACCATAGTCCAAGGTTCCTCCAACAATTTGAGTTTTTAAAACAACGATACTACACACTTCAAAATTCGTGTAGCGTTACACCCATTAATGCTGGTAACCTTACACATTTTTTTTTTACAGTGTTTAAAGTTATACAGTGGTAAAGTTATATAAATCGTATTTTCATATCAATTTCTGCTAAACATAAAGATATGGTTAAAATAAAATGTTTTTTTCCATTGCCAACTGAAACTTTGAACCTTATAAACTTCAATCATTTCTTTCTGAATGGAAGTCAACTACAAAGTAACTGCTCTAAAGTGATGGCTAAAATATCAGCGTTGGAAGCCCAAATAAAATTTTAAAAATTCCGATCTTAAGTTTTGTAGGTAAAGAAGCAACTCCATTTTCAATGCAACAGTTGTGACCTTCTTGGATGAAAACATATCTGACAAAAATGGCTCAAATCATCTACCGTATCCTTATTTCTTATTAGTTTCATCTTTCTCGAATGTTTTTAATTTACAAATATCATTACGTTTGCCCAAAACTCATACCCTTTTCATTAAAAGACGATTTTCTTTTAAAACCGAAACGCATATGTATATAATTTTTACTGCTACTTGTGCTTTAAACGTCTATTTTTTAAAGTTATTATTTCAACTCAAAGATGCCTTTTAACAACTTACTTATTCTAGAAATAATAATTAAAAACCACTTTATCTATTTTCAAGATTGATTCCACACAATCATCACTCTCTCTCTCTTATATTTTACTCGTTTATTATTATTATTATTATTATTATTGTTATTATTTTTAATCTAATACTTTGATAATGACTACTGTTGTCAAGATTAGTGAACGTTTAAAGAAACAAAAATCGCAATCGATGTCAAAAAACGTTAAGAAAAGTCGGGAGGGGGCAAGGAGCACTGAATGAGAGGGGAAACGCCGTCAGCCGCGAAATCAATAATGAACACTTGTAGCTGTGGATAGAGGTGGATAGAGGGGAAAGTCTACCCAGAAAGCAGTGTTTTGGAAGGAGGGAAGTATGAAAAACAGTTCAGAAACTGAAAGAAATGCTTTGTACGTTCACAGATTTTGTTGTTAGAGCGTAAATAATGATTTCTCTTTAAAACTGCAGCATCGAAAATGACTTATTTAAATTTATTATTATTTTTTTCATTAAGATTAGTAAAACGTTCTTTGACAGTTAATACACTTTTGGGATGAGAAGGGTTTTTTAGTTTTCTTGATATTAGCGCGATTTTAGAAGATTAAACGCACTTAGAATGGATTTTTTTTCCTCTCATTAAATGAAAAAGCATTCTTAGAACCTTGCTACCTTTTAATCAGGAACTGTTTTTAAATAGTGCATAAATATTCAAAAAAAAAAAAAAAAAAACGAACTGATGTGTGCATCACATGATTTCCTTTCACTCCAATTTAATGTCATTTCCCCATTATTGGCAATTTTAATGTGATTCAATAGTTTACTCTCTAAATATCACCAACAATGGAAAAATTAAAACCAAGGGAAAAAATCGCCACTTTTGTCGCTAAATTGGCGACAAAACTTGGCGACCATTTGGATTTTTTTTCCTCTCATTCATTAAATGAAAAAGCATTCTTAGAACCTTGCTACCTTTTAATCAGGAACTGTTTTTAAATAGTGCATAAATATTCAAAAAAAAAAAAAAAAAAAAACGAACTGATGTGTGCATCACATGATTTCCTTTTAGTCCAATTTAACCCCATTGTTGACAATTTTAACGTGGTTCAATTGTTTACTCTCTAAATATCACCAACAGTGGCCAAACTGAAACCAAATTAAAAAAAAAAAAAAAAAAAATTTAATCGCCCAAATTTATCGCCAAGTTGAGGACAAAACTTGGCGACCAAAAGACTGGCGATTCAATTGTTTACTCTCTAAATATCACCAACAGTGGCCAAACTGAAACCAAATTTAAAAAAAAAAAAAAAAATTTAATCGCCCAAATTTATCGCCAAGTTGAGGACAAAAACTTGACGACCAAAAGACTGGCGATATATCGCCAAGTGTCCACCAAATTATAACACCACTTGAGTTTACATCGAAATTTGCAATGATTTCCCCTCAAAAAGGGGCAAAAGATCCCTTTAGAAACACCCGAATGCAACCAAAAGGGGAGGTGCACAACTAGACCCCACTAAGAGTCTAATTACCAAATTTCAACTTTCTAGAACGCACCGTTTATGAGTTATGCGAGATACAGAAGTACATACGCACATACGTACATACAGACGTCACGAAAAAACTCGTTGTTATTAACTCGGGAATCGTCAAAATGGATATTTTGCGTGCCTATACGTTCTTGAGCATTTATCCACATGTGGTCGAGTCGAAAAAAAACTCAACGTTCATTCGGGGTGAGGAAAATGGAAATTAAGGTCGATTTTTTGAGTGAAAATTATTTCGCGAATACAATACTTCCTTTTTTGTAAAAGGAAGTACTCTATATATAAGTGCGAAAATTTAGCTTCTTTTACTTTCTAAAGTTTTGGTCGCTTTGAAAACAAGTTTAATAAATGCATCAAGTTTATAATGTACGAGAAACGAAATAACAGAAAAGTTTGAATACGGTCGAGCAAAGAAATACACTAATTTATTTTCTGATTTTACATAAAGTTAAAGAGAGAGAGAGAGAGGTAGACACACAAAAAGTACATAATAGTGTGTGGATGATAATTTTAGCATACAGATGAATGTGGGGCAAAGTAAAATGGTGAAATATTTACTCTGCTTTTAGAGCGCCTAGTAGTAGTTTAAATATTTATCAGCGCATGTAGTATATTCAAGTCAAGAAAAAATTGCTTCTGAAAATCAAAGAATGTGATAATACAAATATAAATTTCAAAAATCGATACGTATATTGTAATATTTTGTTGTAAATTAATTTTTTTTATTATGATAAAGTTCTTGTTTTTAACATTTTGTATATTAATTGGGACCTTCTAATATTCTGTGCAATATTTGTTTAGTTAATATTAAGCTTATTTGTGTTTTAAATACTTAGTCGAGTACATTCGGAGCAAGGTGGAAGGGCAAAGTGAAATAGTTTATTCTGTTTATTCACTCAATCATTTACTAAATCACTTACGCATTCATTCATTACTTCATTCATTTACATTCCTTCATTTAGTACTTCTTTTATTTATTCATTCATTCACTTATTTTCTTATTCATTCACTCTTTTACCCGCTCATAATTTATTTTTCTTCATATTTTAATCATAGACTAATAATAAGAGTAGACCGAGCTTTCTCATTCTTGCTGATGAAGAAAATTGGTTCATAGATGTATCATGTGACTGGTGGAAGGGCTTGGCGAAGACTTTGGCAGCATGGTTGCTAGATGGAAACATTATCTATAGTTTGGCACTCGACATGTATTTTAAGACGTAATGCGTTTTCATTATAATTTTTTTCCAGGTGCTGAAATTGAACTGTTTTTCTTTTAGTTATGCATTATTTTGACATTAGTAATTAGTTTTTGATCACAGTTTTCAGTAACTTTTATAGCGTAAACGTAATGGCGTAAACGTTTTGCGTCAAGGCAAAAATGTACTAATCGGTATCTTAAATTGAAATTGTAGGTAAAAATCTTACCGTTTGCCGATTCTTTTTGGGCGCTTGCATCTTTAATTGCTTAGAGAGTTATTGAAATTGAATAAAGAAAATGCACAGTACTATCTAAACGAAAAACTCACTACATTGACAAAATTTTTACAACTTAGAATAACAAATTTACAAATCGGACTCCATAAAAGATCTTTCTTCCGTGTTCCATCAATTCAATTTATTTTATTTATTGTTGATCGTCTGCTACGATCAATGCCCGCTGTTGCTAGGATATCCACCAGTCACATGGTTTGGTTTATGAGCAGCAAAAGGGTTGCCATAGCTCGGTCTATTCTTATTATTAGTCTATGATTTTAATTAACTTATTTATCTCATTACTCGTTTACTGTTTCAGTATCTTCTCATTTATTCATTTAACCATTTATTGACTGATTCATTTGATCAAAACTATTTTTTATAATCGAATAGAAACTATTTCATTCGAAAAATATTTTATTTTTCACTTTGTCCCAAGGAAAAAAAAAAGAAAATTTTCGACTTTTTTCTGAAGGCACAAATTTAATGCCAAAAATAAAAAATAACGTTGCTATGCAAGTTTTATTATAAAATATAATATCCATTCTTTATGTACTGTAAATTTCAATAAAAAATTTCTAATTTGTTCATTTTGAAAAATCTGAGTATCATAACTATTTCACTTTCCCCCACATTCCCCAACATATTAGAAAACAAAGTAAAAAGTATCCATTCATTTCATTGTTTTCGTATATTTACATCGATTCCTATTAATTTTATGAGCAATTCTAAAGTTTTCGATAAAATTGCAAAATTTTAAGAAATTATTGCTTTATTTTATTATTATTGCACTTATTTGTAAAAATATACAAATGAAACATTCATTTCAAATTAGCTGCAGAAGGACAAGCATAACATTAAAAAAAAAAAAATCGCTTTCAGCAAGAACTTGAAACTTCGGGCAAAAACTCAAACAAATAAGAAAGTGCTTTTCATCAGTTACTGTAAAACCCCAATCATGATTTGAAGTTAAGGCTAAATGTTTAGACATACTGCCCCACTGATATCCACCTTGATAAGCACTAAATAAGTTGCCTTAGGGCTTCAGCTGTGGGTGGTAAGTTAATCATTGATCATTGTTCGCTGGTGGAAAAACATTTTCTAGCTTCATTTACGGACGGCAAGTTGCATGCAGACGAGTAGTAGCAAATATTGATGAATAGCTAAGATATTTGAAATTTTTAATTAGGTGTGCATTTTTTTAGGTTAGGATATATATGAAAATACACCAATAACATCAAGATAGTTTTTTCATCACTCCCACATTGTCACTTTTTCCGAAGTGCAAGAAAAGAGGTAACCATGAGAGTTCCGCTGAGAATGAGTGGAATTCTCTTAGACCAACTGATTTTTGCTGACCGAATTTGTACGCTAAGTTTTGGACTAGAAACGTCGGAAGTGTTTTCCAGCTCCAAATTCAAGCCCCATCTTCTTTATCTCCTTTTTGTACAACTGATGGAAGCATGATATGCTTAAAATGACAGCATCGTTGTCAACAGCTCCAATGAATATGCTTATGTGTCCTTTATTTGCAGCATGCAAAATATGTACAAAGATTAGACGACGAATCGTCCCAAAAAAGTTCAAATGTGCAAAAAAAATTTTAACAGTTTGTTATATAAATTTTGGAAATGCTTGGAGGTGTAAATTTTAACTCTAGGTAACATTTATATCTCCTAGACGTTTCAGTTCAACAAAGTTATTTGATTAAATTTTTCAAAAGCCGCAAAATAAGCCAAAAATCGACTTTTTTTTTCCATCTTTCACACGTTTTGCAAAACAAATATAGGTTAAGTACACACAGTATAAATATTTTGAACAAAGAATCTAAAATTTATTTATCAGTTGTAAATTAAATTTTATATGAGGCAGTGAAAAGCAAAGGGATGTCGGTAGACATTTTCAAGTTTTGAGGAAAACGCGTTTAAAATTGCGGTCCTAGGTAGTCTTTCATTGAAAAGTTTTTGTAAATCATGCTGTAGAGCAGCACGTTCTTGGACTACTAGTACAGTCTCTTGCACCACAACAGAAGAGCGGATTACCTACCATTTGCGCGGGTTATCTCATTCTTTTTATTTTATCACTATCACTTATATCCCTTTGCTTCTCACTGCTTCATATGTAAATAGTTCAAAATATTATACCTAAGAAACTTTTCTATACCGTAAAGTGGGGCTACTTGGACCCGAAATTTCATATTTTTTGCGAGTTTTACACTGAATTTTTGTTTAAACCCATAATGTGCACTGATAACCTTGTTTTTACCACTTTTCAGACGTTCTGCTACCACCTTAAACCTTTTTTAAACAACAATTTTAACTCTTGATATATTTTATTATATGTTTAAAAATTGGGTTCAAGTAGCCCCGCGCTGGGGCTACTTGGTCCCACTCAGCAGATCCATTAGAAAAAACTGCAAAACAGGTGGTGGTATCAAGAACGACCAATGATTTTGAAAGAAAACTCAAAACATACATTCTGGTGAGCAAACTATTTATATAAATTGCAAACTATTTATGCAAATTAATATAAAATCAACGTATACATAAAATCATATCTTTAGGCAAACATAATTTCTCAAATAGAAATATAATCTAACTACAGCTATAAGCCAAGTGAAATGCTCATTATTTAAATATTAAAAAGAATGAAATCTCCTCAATTTAATTGCTTAGGTGGATTTATTTTCTCTGATATCATTTAATACCTGCTCTTCCTCGCTACTAAATACTACAGGATGCCCAGGCTTGTTTTGTGAACGATCTTTTAATTTCCTTTTTAAAGTTAATATACTTAAGTCAAAATGGGCTGATGCCACTCTCTAAGGCATTCCTCCCGAATTAGTTGAATCTGAGAATTGTAATTTTCCCTCTTAATAATCCGCATTATTTCCAACATCAAGGGGTTCTCGTTTACTTTCGGGCCCTTTTTATCCCCAGACCTGCAAATAAGCGGGTATAAATCTTAACTAACCTCTTTATTTTAAAAGACTACCAACCTCACTTAACATAATTTAGTGATGAAATGTGGTCTGGGGCTGCTTGAACGCTAGGTTCAAATAGCCCCCTTTTAAGGCAACCAGTGCACTTTTACTAACTTACATTAGTTACGATGTTAATTATATAGCTATAACCTTGAAACACTGTTATGTTATCAAAAAATAGAATGCAAACACATAAAATTATATTTACCTTAAAGATATCAGATGTTTCCCTGAACTTACATGTGAAAGTTTGCAGACATTAAAAACAACTGTTAAGACAACTTGCAATCATAACCTCAATCAGAAGAAGGCGGGAATACCAGAAATTTTGTTTCATGCTCCAGCCTCTACCTAGTACTGATACATGTCATGGAGAAAGATTTTTAAGTCTATACATTAAGTTTTATAGGACCAGGACGGATCTTAAACACTTTTTTCTCATGGGTTCAAGTAGCCCCTGGAGGCTCAAGTAGCTCCACTTTACGGTACATCATTTGTGTAGTTTTTTTGCAACAATGGTACAATCCAGATAACAAGCTACCAACAAGAACTAACTTTTTTTTCACCAGTAAAAACTTTCCGATTACGAAATTCCGTGAATACTTTTTACCGAATTTTCCTTTACGCGAGTCCAAATTAAT
Source organism: Uloborus diversus (assembly GCF_026930045.1). Lineage (NCBI taxonomy): Eukaryota > Metazoa > Arthropoda > Arachnida > Araneae > Uloboridae > Uloborus > Uloborus diversus. The sequence goes on along the minus strand of NC_072733.1, from coordinate 213,446,712 downwards.
AGGGAAGTTGCAACCTATTAAATGTTCATATTTTGGCTATTGCATATTGTTAATTGACCCTCAAAACTAAAAAATTCACCATCGCCGAATTTTAAAACACCGTGGTTGATTTTTAATGAATTTTTAAAAATCCACGCGCAAAAGTGCGCTCTTCTGAAACGTCACGAGCCTACGTCACAGGGCGCGAATGGGCAGCCTTCCGCCGAAGATCCCTTGTTTTCGCTAGGGACATTTTGAGCGCGCTGATATTTTTATTTTTTAGAAATTCAATAATCCTTTTGAACACACTATGGAGGCCGGATTCGTTAAAGCACAATCTAAATAATCTTCCTCAAATAATATCAATGGTGAAATTCGAATATTTCCGAGAGGATGAGAGGTTTAATGTTCCAGAAACGCGAGGAGATAAGCCTTTTACGTTTCATCTTCGAAGTCGAATGCACGTTCTTCGATTTCTCCCATGACATGGGAACCGGTTCGCTAGCGTTTCTCTCCTATCGGACGTCACTTCATATGCCATCTGACGTCACAGGCGCTTGAACTTTAAAAATTAATTTAAAAAAAACTACTTATCGTATCGCAAAAAATTTTTCACCTATGATGTTCATACATGTTACTCTATCATATAAAAATAAAATTGAAAAATCGAAAACTTCCCTATTCTACTCAACTTGCGAACAGCACCGCCTCTTTTTTAAGGTGGAGTGGGGAAAAAAATGAGTTTCCGAATTTCGAAGCGTGCAAGTGATTTTCGTTGCAAGTGAAAAAGAGCAAAAAATATTGTGTTGCAATTTCTGTCGAATATCGTTATACTCTGATGCAAGAACCCAGCTCAAAATATGCAGGAGATATAACAGTTCCGCGAGGAGAAATAAAACTGAACAACATTATTAAAATCTCTGAACAGCTAATGCGCAGCCACTTGACGACTTGTTTGTAATTGGTTGTAACACTACTAACACTAATATTGATGTGACAGGAGGTGTCATTTGTCATCTACAGTTGAAACTAAACAAGCTCATGCAGTTGTTGATGTTGTCTGCTATATGCAAATGAAGTTCCATTAATTGAGATATTTAATGCATAATTAGAACAGTACAAAGAAAGGAACCACAGAACTACGAGTCTTATTGGTAATTATCAGAAAAGCTATCAAAACCTGCGAAAACCTACTATTGGTGACGTTAAAAAATATATTCTTTGAGAATGTCTCTTCAACTTTGCACTGTAAAAAAATGTGTAAGGTTACGAGAGTATTAATGGGTGTAACGATACACGAATTCTGAAGTGCGTATAGCATCATTGTTTTAAAAACTTAAATTGTTGGAGGAACTTTGCACTATGGTTTCACAAGAATTTAAAGCGCATGCGTAAAGATCAGAAAGGACGCAGAGCAGATAAACTCTTAGTACGTAGATCAACCTTGGTAGTCACGCGGTAAAAGCTCTTGCTCCGCGAATCTATGAGATTCGCGTTCTGGGTTCGAAAACCCCTCAGGTCATTTCCTCTCTAAGTGCAATAAAAAATGTCTTGTTTGTATATTAAAATAAATAAATGTTATATATTAAAATAATTGCTGTATATTAGTTGGTAAAAAGCGTGAACTTGATAAATCGTTCAAGAAAGTTAGCTGAAAGCTTGGTTTTTGGTAATGTGTAACCTTTCAAGCAATTTTTACTTCCTTTTACAAAAAAGGAAGTATTGTATTCGCGAAAAAATTTTCCCGAGTTAATTACAATGCATTTTCTTGTGACGTCCGTATGTAAGTATGTATGTGCGTATGTGTGTATGTATCTCGCACAACTCACATACGGTATGTCCTAGAAAGTTGAAATTTGGTACGTAGACTCCTAGTGGGGCCTAGTTGTGCACCTTCCTTTTTGGTTGCATTCAGATGTTCCTAAGGGGGCTTTTTGCCCTTTTTTGGGGGGAAATCATTGTTAATTTCGATGCAAACTCACGTGATGTTATAATTTGCCGGACACTTGGCGATAAATCTCCAGTCTTTTGGTCGCCAAGTTTTGTCACCAACTTGGCGACAAATTTGGCGATTTTTTTTAATTTGGTTTCGGCAATGTTGGTGATATTTAGAGAGTAAACAATTGAATCATATTAAAATTGCCAATAATGGGGAAGTGATATTAAATTAGAGTAAAAGGAAGTCATGTGATGCACACATCAGCTCGTTCTGTAAGCATTCAGAAAACTCCGGTGTAACTTCACGCAGAAATGAGTGAGACGTTACGCTATGGTTGTATTACCATGGTGTGACTTAACACCAGAAAAATCAGCTAAGTTACTCCAGAGCAGTGGAGGCAGCTAAGCTGCCACCGATTTCATCGAGTAAGATTACACAAAAATTTTTATAGTTTGCACCTGAAACAGATTTAGCTCACATCGACATTATATTCGTATGAAAGTTGCCTAAATGTTTTATCTGGAGGTTGCTCAAGAAATCCTGCTACTTAAAAAATTCGTTCTGTTATCATTCCAAGTAGATAACGATTGCCGCCCGTCTTTTAAAGTACAGTAGAACCTCTATTAAGGGACACCTCCGAATAAGGGACACCTCTATTTAAGGGACATTTTTTCTGGTCCCAGTCCCTTTGAATAGGAACTTCCATGTATTTACCTCTAATTAAGGGACACTGTGTTTAAGGGACAATCACAAAGCAAAAAAAAAAAAAAAAAAAAGCAAAAAAATAATGTATTAGCACATAAGAGAAAGTGAATTGTTGGAATACAAGCTTCATTTTTTCCTCTAAAAATTAATTGAGGTAAGTTTGACATAAACATATGTGAAGGAAACAAGCAATGTGTTGTAAAAAAACTTGCTGAAATTAGCATGCATAATTTGAGCTCTCAACAATTTATTCAAGTAGATTCAGGGTCAATGGAGAGTGCTCAGCAACTAATTTGCTTTGTATGTAAAACTTAAAATTTGAACATTAATAGTAATTCACATAGTATTACATTGTAAATTACATAACATAAAGCAAATATATGCAATGAATTACTTCAAAATTATTTCTGTGTGTGGCTACAAAACTTTGCCATCATAAAATTTTTGTGATTAAATTTTAACTAACAAAATACTATAAACTTAGAAATTTGAATAATTGAATTTTATTTAGCATGTATGAAATATTTTCAGTATTTAATCATAAGTGTTAGTAGTTAATGTTTATTGTGATATTATACTACTTAGTACACGGCATGCCTCAATTCATCCACCTCCGAATAAGGGACACCTCTATTTAAGGGACAAAATGTCTCGTCCCCTTAGTGTCCCTTATTAAGAGGTTCTACTGTAATACATTTTTAAGAATCAGAGTGAAAATGTGTGGTCACGTTATGCATTAGTGCACAGTTCAATGAACAACCTCCAAGTAACACATATTGAGCAATTTCATACGAATATATTGTTGATGTTAGCTAAGATCTGTTTCGGGCAAAGTTGAAGCGACATTCTCTAAGAATATATTTTTTAACTTCACCAGCAGTTGTGTTTTGCAAGTTTCGATAGCTTTTCTGATAATTACTAAATTGACTTGCATGTCCTTTCATTGTTCCATTCAAATGTCGCATTTAACGTCTCAATCAATGGAAGTTCATTTCTATAAAACAGACGAAATCAATCCATCGCATAAGTTTGTTTAATATCAAATCTACACTAGACGACGAATGACATCTCCTGTCACAGCATCGATGTTGGTGAGGATGACAGTCGAACACCCCACCCCTAACTCATAAAACTAGTTAGTTCAGAACAATTTGTCAAATGTAAAAGGTTTATAGTTTCTCCCGAGGACAGTTACTATCGTTTGCTGCACCGATACGGTGAAGGTGTCCAGATAAAAAGTCCTCTCGTGTAGTTGTTCTGAAATTTGACACAAAAATGGCTTTTAGTAGGTCGATTGGGACAGGGGAGAGGATGAGTTCTTTCTATATTTTTTTCCTTTGCAAATTGTTTGAAATCCTCCTGCAAGGTTTTCCCCTTTGTTTTTTACTTACATACAGGACTGCTTGAAGGAGAATGGAAAAACCGGCTGCTCTAACTTACATCCATTTTTGGCAAGGATATCTGCCTTTTCATTGTCAGGTGTGTTACAATGGCTGGGGATCCATTGAAGAACTACCATCAGTGATAGCATAGGAAAAGTCTGTCCTTACTTCCTCAACAAGAGGGCAATCACTAGGAGGAGGCGAAGTAGTTGCCAAGGTTGCAGCATGAGAGTCTATGAAAAAGGCTGCCTATCTAAGATTAAGAGGCGTGATTACTAAGAGAACGTGTCACCAAAAGATCATTAAAAAAATGTCTTCCCTTTGAAAAAAAAAGAAAAGTAAAACAGACTATTAATTCCCTACAGAGACGTCTGCTATTGCATATACATTTAAGATACACGATTTGATTACCCCATTGAGTACAACACATCTGCAGGGATTTATTTTTTCTGGTTGCTAATTCAAAAATCATCTGTACAAGATGTTTCACAGGTGTGCCTTAACACAGAAAAAACTTTTCTTTCAAGAAAAAAAGCATATTCACCTTCGGCCTTTTAAAGTATGTGACGCTAAATGCGATTTTCTCAGTTCTATTAATAAAAAGTACATCATATCTGGAGAATCGATCGATAAATTTGATCTAATTTATTCCTCACAATCGTGTTCTTCCGGTTTTTTTTTTTTTTTTTTTGGGAAAAAGAGGCAAACTATTTTCTCCTCCTCGTCGCTTTATAAAAAGCATTAATGAGATTTAAAATATAAATGGAGCGCGGTCTTGTACGCGTTACTTTTGATTAAAACTCAGAAAATAAAACTGTTTCGTTTTGCAAGAAAAAAATGCAAATTAGTTTTTGTATAAACTCTGTTGATATTAATTTTGAAGTTTTCACTGCGTTGCTTATTCGCGGAAGTTTTTGATTCTTGTTTTCTTACTTTTTAAAGTGTGGTTTGAATCGAATTTAATGTACAATTCTTCCCAAAATCTTTTTTACCAACGTAGTAGTTGTAATACTTTAGGAAACTTTATATCATTTTCACTGAAATTTTCTCACCGATACTCACAAAATTCAGTATTAATATGTTCTACTCGCAGTTTTGGAAGTAGCTAATGCCTTATTTACAATATCAACTAAGTTTTAGAAAGTAATTGAAAGTATTTAGTGCCTCATGGTATATCTGAGTTTCTTAATGCCTTGCATTACAAGTTTCGTATTGGAATAACAGATGATATACAGTGAAATCCCGTTACAACGAACGTCAAGGGACCGCAAATTTTGTTCATTGTAACTGGAATTTCGTTGTATTGGTATTCGTTGTAACGGAATTTCATTGTATTCCTTAAGAAATGGATTTAAATGGTATACAAACTGCCATTTTGATTGAAACTCTGAAAATAAAATCGTTGTACTAGAAAAAAAAAATGAAATTACCTTTTATGCAAACTCTGGTGCTATTAATTTAATCCGTTACTAACTTATTCTCGGCAGTTTTAGATTATGGCTATTGTGCTTTTATTAAGAGTGGTTTTGGGTGTATTTATTGTAATGACTGAATCTTCTTAAAATCTTCCTTACAAAAGCTGCAGTCGTATTAAATTGCGAAACTTCTCTTGATTTTTGCTTAGAAAGGTGAAATTGAATGTCCCCAACAGTTTTGAAAGTAACTCCTGCATTACTTATAACATGAGAGAAATGTTAGAAAAAAATCTATGCCCTGTGTTTTACAAATAACAGATTAGATAGTTTCTAATAATTTAAATGCTTTACCAGCTACATTTTTAATTATTGAACTAGTACTATAAACAATGAAAGCTACAATTACTTATTTGGCGCCCTCCTACGCCTCTTATCATTCTGCGTTATGCAGTTTTTTCTCTTGACCTGAAATATAAATTTGGTGCATATAAAGGTGCCAGGACCTGAATTATTCCATTTATTGTAAAAGCTTGCCAAATAAGCAATCCTATTTTCCGCAGTTCACTCAAAATTGCGATGTCTGCGATATGGCACTTTCAATAGTCTTACTATTTGACTCTAAATAACCTTATTGACTTTTTTTATTTCAGTTTATTTTACTTGCTGCGCAGTTAGAGGAGCAAATCACTCTTTTGCAGAATTCCATTAAAAAAAGTCAACAGAGTTTGTTTTGGATACCGATAGACCTATTATGCGTTTACAAAACCCGATGACGAAATGTTAGTAAAATATTGAGTTGCTAAATTGTGCACAGTGGAGAACATAAAATTAGTCTTATTTGGAATTTGCTTGCTGTTTCACACTGCCCAGACGTTACTTACGCATGCCGTACGTTTACGCAGTGCCCTTTCTCCAAAAGAGTTATAAATGGAGAGAGAACAGTCATACCACACAAACTGATGCTGCTCTTTAGCAAATATTCTCACAAGTTTTTGAGCATCAGTCGAACTTCGGTTTAGCATGCGGATAGAAAACTTTGTTTTCTACCAAATTGGGTAAATTTTGTGTTGAACGTTTTGAAGCTTATTGTGAATAAACAGTTAAGAACAAATAAATATAGGGTCCGGTGGGGGAAAGTGGTCAATGGGGTAAAGTGGTCATACGTCAAATAAATGGCTATAGCTTGGAAATAAATGTTCGAATGAATGTGAAAATTTTATTTTACGATAGGGCAACTAGAAACTACTTTTTGAATACAAAATTTTACAACTGGGAAAATTTTATTTGGTAAAATAAAATATTTTGTGTGAATATGAAAATTTTTAAAATCTAAACACCTCTTTTAACTTCCTTGGGAAATTTTGTTTGTTGGAATTATGAACAAATTGACTGCACAGGAAGATTCCTACATGTCTAAAGAACGCTTACTCATTAGCAGTTAGCTGAATCTATTTTAGATAATTTTTTAGAACAATTTAAGTAAGATGGGGTAAAGTGGTCATGATATTAGGCTTAACGAATATTGTTCTTCTAATGTCACTGAATCTTTAAGTATAAAGCAGATACAAATTAAATATTAATTTTACTTAATATGTATTGTTTTTACAGTAAACAGGGTTAAATATACGAGTAGATGCGTATACATACGCATATACTCGTGTAGGCACGTATATATACGTATTCACATAAATGCACCTATAAACGTGTAGTATATGGGTATTTGCAAGTATTTTTTGTCAATAAAGATATTAATTCGACTATCCACGTATATACCCGCTTATACTCGTATATATACGAACACTTATATACTCAGGTAGAGAAGTATATACGCGTACGTACTCGAAACTCGAGTAGACACTTACACACAAGCATATTATATACATGTATACACTGTAAGTTTAAACTCTTAGGCAAATTCTTAAAAGATGTAAGAGGGGAGTAGAAGATGCAAGAATCATAAGAAACATAAGGTCACAAACACAACGCTGACGCGCTACATGCACGGAAAGTCAGAACCTGAGAGATAAAAACAGGTCACAAATTTATTACACAAAAACAATTTTACACAACATTTTAGGTCTTAAGGAAGTGTTAAAGTGATTGATGAAATTTGTGGCCGGCTGCTGTAATACATGCGTCGCAATCACAAAGCACTCTCTGTTGCAATAATGAGACTTTTGAAAAACTTTCATCAGTCGCTGTGCCTTTGTTGCGATGCGTGTATTAGAACTACTACCGGCAGTAACTTTAACATCTGCTCTAAATATTTTTTAAACTCTAAAATGTTGTTAAAATCATCTTTTTTTCCCCAAAGGGGCTGTATAAGGGGCGTCCCAGAAAGTTGAAAGAGGCGTCTGGACCATAACCAGACCTAGTGCGCTCCCCTACAATGCATCTATCTTTCATGTGTCGCCATTAAGGCGCTGATGCATGACGCAGTAGTTTTTTTTGAAGCCCAGTTTCCACCAGGGGGAGGCACCTGAGCTCTCTTTGATGTGAAATTGCAGTAGGAATTTAATTTTGCCTAGGGAATACTAAGCCAAACGAATACCCTAGGGATCTTTTACATGCCGCATAATCATACGACATGGGCGATGATGATTTTCTGCATCTCGAAAATCCATCGACCGGCATCCTCAGGTCAGAGCCCGTTTCCACAGACGTACAAGGTTAGCGCCTAATCATCATACAACCAGCCGTCAGGTAAAATCATCTTTGTGTAACAAATTTGTAACCTGTTTTGCATCCATTAGTTTCTGGCTTAGTGTGCATGTAGCGCTTTAGCGATCGTAAGTTCATTATGATTCTTTGCTTCGTATCCTCCCTTCTCACTCCCCTTTGATTTTTGTCCCAGAACTTGGATTCACTCTGTAAGCATACATATATATTAGGGGATATACCCGTGTATACATACATGTACTGATGTACACGTAAATGTACATATATACGTCTATACTGGTACATAATCGTGTTTACACGTAAACATACGTGTAATACTCGTTGCTTCCCTATGTGTGTACGTGAATAGGCATGTACGCACTGGATGTATCCTGGAAATAACTCTTGTATACTCGTATGTATGTATACCTATATATGCGTATATATGTCTACTATACATGCATATACTTAGGTATGCATGTATACTCCAGATACAAGTGCATACACCAATATGATGTTCGTTTATACGCGTATATACTCGTGTAGACACGTATACTGTAGGTAATCACGTATACATGCTTATTTATATCCGCGTATACTCGTGTATATACTTGTAATTATAAAAATAACCGAAATATACAAATATTACGATTATTTGTAACGGTTTTGCATCTATTTTTAACTATGACCACTTTATCCCATGCTATGACCACTTTCCCCCACCCCATGGGTAAAGTGGTCATAAATACATAAGGAAATGAAACTGTTATAAAACTACTTAAATCAATATCTTTTTCCTGAAATTCTATGCACTGTGTGCTTTAATAATGCAATGTAAAATAACAACAAAAAAAGTTGAAGTTTTTAAAGAATTTATTGTATTTAATATCCACCTAAGTTGAGAATCTACGATTTTATGACCACTTTACCCCACCAGACCCTATAAAAAATAGCAGAATTTTATTCTTTTTTGAGAATTGCATTTGTATGGACCGAAAAGTTATTCAATTTTGTTGCACGTTAAAAATAAATCCAAACTTGCCGACGGGGCACGTTTACGCATTTTCATCGGGGCACATTTACGCACGTTCTTGCTCTGTGTCTTACTACTCTGTCTTACTTCTAAACGGGCCCCGGACGATTTTTTTGCTCTGTACTGTTTCATACCTTTAATATTTTCAGGTTATTTAGTTTTGAATATCACCATTCATTTTTACTTTCTTTTACAAAAAAGGAAGTATTGTATTCGCGAAAAAATTTTCACCCAAAAATCGGCCTTAATTTCCATTTTGCTCACCCCCAAATGAATGTTGAGTTTTTTTTTCAACCCGACCACACGTGGATATATGCCTAGAAACGTACAGACACTCGAAATATCCATTTTGACGATCCCCGAGTTAATTACAACGATTTTTCTCGTGACGTCTGTATGTACGTATGTATGTGCGTATGTGTGTATGTATGTCGCATAACTCAAGAACGGAATGTCCCAGAAAGTTGAAATTTAGTAGTAGACTCCTAGTGGGGTCTAGTTGTGCAAATTCCTTTTTGGTTGCATTCGGATACTCCAAAGGGGGTCTTTTGCCCCTTTTTGGGGGGAAATCAATGTTAATTTCGATGTAATCTCGAGTGGTGTTATAATTTAGCGGACACTTGGCGATATATCGCTATTTTGGTCGCCAAGTTTTGTCGCCAACTTGGCAACAAATTTGGCGATTTTTTATTTATTTTTTTATTATTTTTGAACCTGGTTTCAATTTGGCTACCGTTGGTGATATTTAGAGAGTAAACTATTGAATCATATTAAAACTGCCAATAATGAGAAAATGACATTGAATTGGAGTAAAAGGAAGTCATGTGATGCACACATAAGCTCGTTTATTTTGTTTTCTCCCAAATTAAACGGAGTAGATATTGATGAGGGATATTAAAAAAGAAATATATGAAGCGAGTTTAAGTGATGCGTGTACCTTCACACAAGAACAGCACACTGAGAAGATTTGAATACTGAGCAACAAGCATAAGTTGAGGGAATTTGTTTTGTTGCAGCTCTGCCTCTGAGTTGTAACGTGGATTACTTCCAGTGAAATCCTCATAGGACCGGTCAAACATGTCTTTGAATTGATTTGCAAATCAATAAAGTGTTTAAAGCCATCCGCATCAGTAGTCAGTCCGATTGCGCTTTTCTGCAGCGGGCAACACGCTGCTTTCTGAATGTTTAGGTGCTATCTTTTGTTTGCCTCTACTCTTATTCGATGACAGTTTTTTCTGCTTCAGTCGAACGGAGCATCCATTTTCTATTGAACTCAGATCGAACGAGCAGTTGTGTTCCCATAGATTGTCAATGGCTGCCGTTCATGAAGATGCGGTGGAACACTTCATTAACAAGTGCACAGAGGGCTTTTCACGTCAACTGATACGAAACTAAAGAGCGCCGTTAATTGCTCTCCTTAATGAGAAAAGATCTTTTGAATGGACGAAATGAAAAAAAAAGAATGTTTCCGAAAAAGGTCGGAAATCTATGGAGCTTCGAGAACTAATTATTTATTTAAGAAACGCCATTTCAATTGTGCTCCTCCTTGCTTTCGCCGATGGAAAGGAATTCGAAGAGACGCTCATTATGCGAAATTGAAGGAAACAAGGAAAATCTGGCAACACATTTTTAATGATGGTATTTCTACTTTCCAGGTAACGCAAAGAAAAGTGCGATTTAAAAAAAGACGATTTTATGTTTGTATCTATGCTTTTAGAACTTACGGTTTCAACTTACTTGAACAGAGGATGCATTGCATTCCAGAGTTTAGCGCACACTGTTAAAAATTCAGGAAGATTTTCTGGTAATTGTTACTGTAAAATGGCGGGCTAACGCATCGCTGATTTTTACGGTAATTTTTTACCGGAGAAATAAGCGATCCCAGCGCCAATTGGTTGCTGCGGCCTACCAAGGAAACCGTAAAATTTTACAGTAACATTTAATTTTTACGGTAATAGTTACTGGCAACATGGATGCCAGTAGCAATTACCGTAAATTTTCCGGAAAATTTTTAACAGTGCAGTCTCATCCATAAATGTAAGGTTAAAAAAGTAAGGACCCCTGAGTGTAATGGAATTCTATGAAAACTTTCGAGACAATACTTGAAGCAAAGGTACCGATAATAATTCTCACGCTTGAAACACACGCTCAGGGTGGGCAAAAAAATTGATATTTCCGATAAGCAACTTCTGATAGTAAAATATGGTAGTGCTCTGTCATGCTACATGTGAAATAATTATCTATGTCTTTAGATGTCACAAAAATTCAAAAAAAGAAAAAGCAAAAGATAGTCAAATTCCATTTTTTAACGAAGAAGCAAATATTTAAAATTTTTGTTCCAACGCTATAAAAATGCTTGATTTAATAATCTTTTAACACAAAAGTTTATATTTCAGGAACAAACCGCATAGTTCCCTGATGTAAACCAAACTTAACTATTTAGACTTTTTTACTTCCTTTTACAAAAAAGGAAGTATTGTATTCGCGAAAAAATTTTCATTTAAAAATCGGCCTTAATTTCCATTTTTCTCTAAACCTGAATCAAGCCTTTTTGATTCATTTTTAATAGGTGTATTTTATTACTTTTATATAATTTTAGTTGTCTTTTCTTCAAAGAATATTGCTGATTTAATTAAACATATCGAATGTATGTGATTGTGTCGTGCACACATCACCTGCAACTTTTTTAACTGAACGGAGTCGTTCAAATGAACGATTTAAATGAACGGATCAAAAGAATGAACGGTTCTCTAATGAACGGATCATTAGAAAGAACGACATTGGCCACCTCTATTTTAGAGATAGAAAAGTTTCACTCATAACTAGCAATGTTTTTGCGTTTCGTATCTCATAATGCTGTCGAACACTCGGAAGAGGTTTTACAAAAAACGCATTAGTCTTTTTTGGACTTACGATGAAAACCCGTCGATTTCTTCATTGTCACGTGGCAAATTTTATCATCCCAGTTGGCGCTACAGTTCATCGACGGTAATTGGCCATTGTTAGTTTAATTATGTTATCTTGTACTGTAAAAATACTTCTCGCCAAAAAAGCATATCAATTTCATTGAAATGTGGCCACGCGACGGATTGTCACAAGACAACGAAGCAAAAGCCGTTATGTTTTGTTTATGTTTGCGGCTGAGAAGTAACCTTGCGCTTTCTCTACTAGATGTCTACTCTACGATCTGATACTGGCGCATCATCATGAAAAATGGGAGTAAAGCTTAGGGAGCTGAGTTCAAAATCCATCAGTGAAAGTCCACTCCTTCTTGACTACGTGACACATGAAAAAACACATGAAAATATCTTTCACACAATTATTTATTCGACATTTGTACACGAAATTAAAGAGCAAGAATGGCAGCCTGTAAGCCTTCGAAGGTCTCCTCACATGTGGGAAGGATTTGATTCTGGGGCAAGAAGAATCCGTAACGCCCTGTGTCACGGAGTTCCAAAGCATAGGCAATTTTTATATCTTGCTTAATGTAGGCGTAATCCACTGATGAGCCAGCAGCCTCATCTGTGAAAGAAAAAAACAGTTAGCGGAGGAATATCACCCGAAGTTTCGACAAAGTCACGCACAATAGTTAAGAGCAATACATAGGAGTCAGTAAATACTTTCTGAGCTGTTTACTTCATAGATTTGTCAAATATTCACTATCTCTTTTTGAAGAAACTTTTAAAAATTTTCCAGACATTTTTTTCAACCTGTGTAATTTTTTGAATAAAAATAAGTTAAAATGCCCTCGACAACTGAACATTCGCTAGTTTCTACATTGAACTGTATGTGTACTTTCAAAGAAAATTGCTTAGAGTTGTTCATGGCTTAAAACTATTTTTCATGGTTTTGGCATTTGACCTATTTCTGGAATTAGAAATTTTTTTGAAGGTACTTCATATTAAAAGTTTAGAAAAGAAACCAGTTTAACTTTCTTTTGCTATAAAAAAAACTCATACGAACACTGATGCAAAATTTTGATACGAGGATGGTTCAGGAATAGTTCCCAAATTCTGTTCCGAAAACTTCAATTTGGAAATATCATTAGTGTGAGCCGTATTGTTATATTATAACCTGTTCAGGATAACTTTCAGTGTGTGCACACAAACAGATTGTATCACAGCTTAACTTTGACTTTTATTTGTATTATTACAGGATGTTTCAAAATGAATAGTTTTAACATGTTATAATATTTATTACACCAAACTTACAGCCACAAGTGATATATCAAATGAAAGAGAAACTCAAACAGTTTTGTTTGTTGGCATCAGTGCGCATGCGCGTGGAATGTTTCTGCTGCAATCCGCTAGAAAGCCCTTGTAGCAAAGATGGCGACTAAGGAACAGACAGCGTTTTGTGTTTTATCTTTCAGCAAGATGGTGCGCCGCATCACTGGCATAATGAGGTACGCGATTGGCTTAACCTAACTGTACTTGACCGCTGGATTGGCCGTAAGGGGCCTAATGACAGGGCTTGTTTCCCATGGCCTCCACGGTCACCCGACCTAACGCCGTGTGATTTCTATCTTTGGGGGTTTATTAAGGACCGTGTGTATGTGCCTCCACTGCCAGCCGACCTTCCCGAATTGAGGAACAGGTTGAAACAGCTGTTGCAGCAATTACTAATGAGACACTCATCAAAGTTTGGGAAGAACTCGCATATCGTCTTGACGTGTGCCGAGTGACGAATGGTGCTCACATTGAACACTTGTAGGCTATTATGTAAAACTGTTTGAGTTTCTCTTTCATTTGACATATCACTTGTGACTGTAAGTTTGGTGTAATAAATATTATAACATGTTAAAACTCCGCTATTCATTTTGAAACACCCTGTACTTTTAGGAGCCGCCTGTTCTGTCTAGTGGTCAGAGGAGTCCGACTGCGACGGTGAGATTCATGTTCAAATCCCGGCTCGGTCATGGATGTACTTTCTCTCTCCTGTCCTAGGCCTTTCTTTGTGTGAGTGTACTGTTGTGCTGTGAATGGTTGCCTACCCTATGAATGGGTCCTTATGCCATTTGTGTACTGTTGAAGTCGGACTTCACACCAAATTAGAATGCACTTGGAAAAGTGGAGCAGCGCACCCCAAATTGCCAGCCTAGCTGGCACACGACAACAACAACTACTACTTCTAAAAAATTAGTGTTTGCATATCATCTCCTCCAAATCACACCAGATACAGCAGTAAGACATCCTACTGTTGTTCTGAGAAAACGATATAATGACAACGAAATGCAAAAAGTACTGAAACTTACAGATGATATTGGCTATGGATCCCACTCTGTATCGAGTTCCGTATTTCTTGGCCAAAGCGGTCGCTCCAGCGTTTCCGATGCGTTGCTAAAAGAAAAGAAAACGTATCATTTTATTTAGGTTTAGTTAGAGGATTAAGTTACTAGTTTAGCTAATGTTATTACTAACACAATTACTGAAATAAACAAAAATGGCGAGTCTCACTTTTGGTAGTTATCAGTTAAACTATTTTCGTGACTGCAATATGCACTCTATACGGTGTAGAAAAAAATATATTGTGGACGTACTAATTTTTCCATTTATTTTCTGCTAGTGGTACCCGCACGGCTTTGCCCGTAATAGAAAAATTAAAAGATCTTTTGGTTCGCCTGTATATTTACAAATAATGTATGGTGAATTTTCTCGCCAATTGGCTTGTACCCATGTTACGGTTCCACGTTATGATAATTTCGTATCTCGCCAATTGGCTTGTGCCTATGTTACGGTTCCACGTTATGATAATTTCGTATCTCGCCAATTGGCTTGTGCCCATGTTACGGTTCCACGTTATGATAATTTCGTATCTCGCCAATTGGCTTGTGCCCATGTTACGGTTCCACGTTATGATAATTTCGCAATTTACTCGTCCATCTTATAGTTTTGTTCTTAAAATTGGAATAGAAAAAGAACAAAATCGAATTTTCGAAAAATCGCTTCAAGGTGCACACCCCCATGCTACAAACTAACTTTGTGCCAAATTTCATGAAAATCGGCTGAATGGTCTAGGCGCTATGCGCGTCACAGACATCCTACAGACATCCAGACATCCTCCGGACAGAGAGACTTTCAGCTTTATTATTAGTAAAGATGATATTAACCAACTAAAGTGCATTTATAACTATCTAAGTTATTGATGAGCTCTTAATTTTGTATGAAATGCAAAGTTATACTGCGTATAACAATTCGGTTAACTTGAAAACCAAAAGCATTATGCCTAGATGATAATTTAGTGTTTTTTAGTGACCCGCAACAGTAGCAAAAAAATGTTCTAATCCACGACTATGTTCTTAAGGATGATCTTCTCTCTAAAATACTAATCTGTAATTAGATTTAATCTGATCTAAAAATATCAGTTTCTAAAAAATGGGTTATGTATATTAGCAACATCTTGCCGCTTTCACAACTTTTTTTGAGCAATCACGATTGTTTATTGTTTTCATTTGACTGTTTTGATGTCCTTTGATTTTATTTTCCCACCGCCACCCTCCGCACCATCACCGTCGACCGGCTCCTCACGATGCTGCTCCTCTAGCGAAAGCCGTCTCCAGGTTGCATCCATGTCCTACACACACGCGCATACATACACAACTACACACACACGCACACATACACACACACACGCGCTCACACACACAAAAACATACACACACATACACCTACATATATACACATACACACACATACACACAACTACCCACACATTCATGCCTGCACAGACACAAACACATATGCCTACACACACACAGACATACACACAAACACATATACACATACACACACACACCCTCACACACACACAAAAACATACACACACATACACCTACACATATACACATACACACACAAAAACATACACACACATACACACAACTACCCACACATTCATGCCTGCACAGACACAAACACATATGCCTACACACACATAGACATACCCCCTACACACAAACACACACGCCTACGTACACACACTCGTGATTGCGAAAAAACATAATTTGAATTCAAGATGTCAAAATTCAAATTAATTTTTTTTTCTTTTTTTTGAATAAATACCAATACCGAGCTCCATTAAGAGGCTCTCACAGTTCGAAAAATACTAAGGCTTTTTCAGATGATGTTTTTCAGTCCGTCATCTTATCTTGTGCGAAATGCAAAGAAAGCGTTGACATTTCCAGAAATAAAGGCATCTCATCAAGAACCGGAAACAATTACACCGGACTTAAATGTGGAGGAAGAAAAGTTAGTGCACAAGAAAAGAGACAAGCAAATTTGATTCGAGCAATAAAATGGGGCGAAAAGCTAAAAATTCTAGAGTAAGGGAAATGTCGACTGAAATAATGTGGAATGTTTTTTTGAAGAAAAAATTTAAATGAGAGACTCCTGGAAATTGAATTATTATCGTGCAAGTTCATGCGATTTAGAAGCGGAAATTAGAATCAATTTTCTCTTTTATTAATGACGGTGGGTGGTGAAAATGGTTTTCGTCATCCTAGAAGTAACGTCACATTTTCTCAAAACGTCAAAGAGAATTTTTCACCTTACAAAGACAAATGCTTAGCTGAATTTTAATTCAATTGATTTTTTCGCTTCGGATCTTTTGATTTTGCGCTTTTCTTACTGCTGTTGCGAAATTATTTTAATCACCTTTCGCCGCATTTAATCTGAGCATTAGTTAACGCTTCATGTTACATGATTTTCGCAACTCTTTAATAACAATTGTTTGGTTCAATGTTCACACATTAAAAGCAAATGAAAAGTTTTATTTGTACGTTATTCAAGTCGAATAAAAAATATAAGAATGAATTCGGTGCTGTATAGATCTAAAGTTTAGGCGAAACCTAAATTGACCTATACGGCTAGTAAGATTAAATTTCCGTTTTATTGATAGTTAGTCTGTTACCAGTGATAAAGTAATAATATGGGTAAAGAGTTATTACAAAAAAAAAAAAAAAATACTTGAGCGTGAGCGTAAATGGTAATAGACATTTGCCATTCTCGGCTTTTGGTGAGCTATTATACACGGTGCGACAAAAAAGCAAGACCAGCTATTTCTTGCGTAACTTTAATTAAAAATGAATAAATTATCAAAACACAAAAAAAAATAATAAAATTAGTAGACCTTTAGCAATCAAAAAATTTAATTGGTTTCAAACTGACAGCCTTTTGCAGTAGGGAGTCCAAAATATGTGTAGTTTATTGTAAATCTTAGACTCTCAAATAAACCACGCAGTAAAATCCATAGGATTGAGGTCTAGCGAGCAGAGCGTCTACTCTACAGATGATATCATGTCGGGAAAATTCACCTTGCACCACTCTTGTCCTTTTGGCCCTATGAACTGGTACGGAGCCAATTGAAACGTCCAGTCTACATTACCGAAGTGCTCTTAGGCCCACAAAAGTACAACAGCATCTAAAATGTCCCTCTTTGTACACTTTTTGATTCCTTTTACCGACCTCATCCGCAAAAACCAGAGACTTTTTGTTACTTGTGCTAATTCCATCACAGACCAAACATGACTCGGGATTTTGGCGATGTTCAACATTTTTTAAGGTGTTCTTGGTATATCTGCAGACCAAATCCTATCGTTTTGGGAATTATGCGTTGGTTGCACGGTAAAGGAGTTTGCGCATCAGTGAAAGGTACATCTTCCAGCTCGGACTTGCGATCCGTCTCACACGTTTCTAGAATCTTTGGAGTCATGCGAATTTGTGTTTCAGCAAATGATTGAACTTTTTGGAACTTGTAAAGCTTCTGCTTGAACTCTTGTTTTTGCTTTCAGCCACACTGATTGGTCACATATTCCCATCTCACGAACGACTTCCATCGTGGAAACCCGAAGATTTCAATGTACTCACTTTTGGATGGAGTGGAGATGTTCACTGTTCGTGCGCGTTTTTATACACTTCTTGGACGTTTAAATCATTTCCAAGCTACTTGAAATGGCAAATTGCATCAAATATAGTTTACCGAGGCTCACTACAAGCAAACGAAATGTTGTTATCCTTAACTATGACCTAAGGACAACACGATACTTCTGTTTGCTTATGTTAAGCGCTTTGTCTCTACCAATTGAAATTCTTTAAGACTATTAATTTCCCAACTAGTGTTTCATTATAATAATGCTTTTGATTAAAATTCGTAAAGGAGACGAAATAAGTTTTGACGCTACAGGCTGTGGATGATATTTAATTCAACATTTAGTGCCATTATTTGGGGGGTCGAGGAGGGAATATTCTTCACGTATTTAAACCTTGATGAATAATTTTTTAACTGACATCAGTATAAATTATCAAAGATGGCTCAACACTCTATACTACTGAAATTCGACCTTATTTTGTATTTATATATTAATATATCATGTTCGTTAGAATATCGCACCTGATTGGCGGTTTGTGAATGACGTCATCATTATGTGGTGTAAGTGACTTAGTCTATGCTTGGAGGATAGTTATTTCCCACTGCCTCATAAAAGGTTAATAAAATTTTATGTAAGATACTTGAAGGGTAAAATGACACCTTGTTTATTTTCTTCTGTATGACAGTTACACAATTTATGGTAAAAAACAATGCGCATTTTATTATTTAATTCGCGTATTAAGTTGGTCAAATGTGGTGAAGAAATAATTTGATATGTAAAGCGTTTTGAGCTGGAAGAAGCTTGAATATTTTTTGTTTAAATTGTAAGAGTGAATTTTCTTTAAATAAAAAAAAATATATGTGAAATAATTAACCGGTGAGGAGTCATGAGAATTTTTCAATCTAAAATTCAAGAAAAAATTCTTCTGTAACAGTTATAAAAATCAAACATATTTAAGAGAAAATAGAAAGGAATTTATGAGAATATTTATTTCGGAATTTTAAGAATTTTGCAATACAACAATGTAAACAATGCAGCTGGATATTACTTCAAACTTTCCGTACGGAGCAGGTTAGAGGCCTAATTAATATCACATGTGACATTAATTGTCATTTGTAAAAAAAATGTGCTATTCATCCCCTTAAACATTCTGTTATTGAGATCAAGTTGCAATATTTGTTTCTTTCTACTGATTTCAATAATACATTTTAAGGTGTCAAAAAGGGAAAAAGATGACCCGCAACGTAAAGAAATGTTCAACGATTTAGAAACAATTACGGATTATTTTGTTCCTCATGATATATATTGAAAGTTGCGAGTATTACACTGTATTCTATCACGTAACAACATAGTAAATGAGAATACAAGTTAAAAGAAAAATAAAGAAAGCAAGTTATGAGGATTGAAGAAGAAAGGGAACTTTTCCTATTACAATAGTTGTGTACCAGGTTGTATGTGCGATGTCACAATGCATTTGTAGAGTACGAAAGATTTTGCTAAAAACTTAAAACATTTTTTCAAAAATTTCCATTGTGCATTTTTAGATTACGATAGCAACAGTACGCGTTTATGAAAAAGTTTTACATATTTCTAATATGCGTGGCGTTGAACTACAAATAATTATGTTAAATGTTGGAGTATAAAATTTAATGTAATATTTGTTAAAGGTAATGCATAACAGTACATACTTAATGCATAACATTGACTCCATTTGAAAGTTTGAAATTATTTATTTTTCCAGACTTTTTTTCTTTTTGAAGAAATACCAATTTTTTAGAAAAAATGGCTATAGAAAGACCTGAATGTTGAATATAAGAAGAGATAAAAGAGATAGGTTCGCTAAGAAAATATCTTGACTGTACTTTACTTTCTGGATTCCCCCCCCCCAGATTTTTCAAAAAAATACTTGAGTTCAAATGAGTTTAGTACATTTGAACAGGCTTTTGGAAAAGGCATATTCCTCCACAGAAAATGGTTTTGTAACAGGTTGCTGTTACATGATAAGAAAAGAACTTACCAGTTCACTATAATTGGGAGGGTAGTTGTTTAGTGGTGCCATAGGGTTGTCATCCAGAGTTGGGAAAAATGCATGAATTGAAAAAGTAGGCAGCGATCCTGCTTTTTAAAGCAATCATAAGATCCCGTATGGCACGTGCTTCGCTCTCAGAGAAGGGCCTGTCACCGCAGTAGATCTCTTCACAAGGTTTTCTGCTGGTTCCCACTCCTGAAAAAAGACATACCATCATTTGTGCATTAATATCTTTCCAACGAATTATGAACATTTAGTAAAAATTCGAAAATACGTATGACATAACCTCATTCATATTGCTCTCTTTTAGTAATAAATGTCATTTTCTGCGTTCAAAATCTATAAAAGAATCCTCTTTTGATAAAGAGGTAAATGAGGTGTTTATCAAAACTAGCTCAAACCCATTTAAAAAAACAAAATAGCAGGAGAAAAAATACTTTTCGCACTCTGCAAACTTGGTTTTTCCAAAAAAGATTTTTTTTTTTTTTTTGCGTTTGAACAAAATTGGTGCATGGCTTTATTTTTGTTCGCGCAGTATTGTCTCAATTTTTTGCCGAGAAACATTAATTTGAGCTGGTTTTAAAGTAAAACTGGACCTTAAAAAAAATTATATATATATATATATATATATATATTATATATATATATATTATAGTATATATATATATATATATATATATATATATATATATATATATATATACATTCCTTTCAAATTACAGTTAAATGCATGTGGTAGGGCAAAAGTAGGTAAAATGACGAATCTGACAAGTTGACGAATGTAGCATTTCTGTATCTCGTTCATTGATAAAAACATCTGTCAAAGTCCTCTTTGAAGTGAAGTCGTTTTAGATTGTTTTGAGAGCTGTAACCAGCGAATGGCTAGTAGACAAATGGATTCTATTATTGGAAATTAATTATTAAGAATTATTATATCAGAGCCATCCAATCAAGCTCTTTCCAACTAATGAACTATTTGGGAGGGAGATAGGTAGGTGTACAGCATGCTTGGAACAAGTGGTTTAGGGTTCGGCGTAGGAGAACATACCAACCTAGCAATTTAATAAGTTTTTTTACGTATTTCTATAAAGTATCACTTTTCTCTCTTAATGTTTATGTTTAGGTATTCATCATCTCACTCCATAAGTGCACTGTTAGAAATTCAGGAAACTTTTATGGTAAATATTACTGTAAAATGGAGTATTTACAGTACCGAAAAATGTACAGTAAATTGTACCGAGACAAACAAACGGTTGCAGCGCCAATTGATACACTACGTGACTTACAGTGCGAGGCACCTAACACCGTATTTCCCCTCACTCGATGTGTCCCAACTCGTATAGTGGATAGCAAAGTCGCCTGTCAATCTGAAAGGTCCCGAGGTCGAAACAGCTGTTCGCATTTTGTGTTTATTCTACCGTAAAATTTTGCAGTAAAAAGTGGGTTTTACGGTAAAAATTACTGGCAACCTCGATGCCAGTAACTTTTACCGTAAAATTTCAGAATTTTTTTGTAAGTGCGGGGTAAGATGACGAAACACGCTTCTTGTTTTTGATGGTATATTTTTCACGTTTCTCAAAAGGATATATCCAGAGTTTCAACTTTTTAAAAATTATACATAACAATTTAAAGACATCTTGGATATAAGTTTCAAAATTTTAATTTATATCTTCATCTTTCCCCTTTTCCCCGAAGTCGTTATCATGCCATGTACTTTACTGTGAAATCAAAAATCAGGGCTGGTTAAGAAACTTATTAAAATAATGTTGGTGTTACCCGTACGGGGGGGAGGGGTACAACAATCACATTGTTATAGAAGTTTTGAGTAAGTTCAGAAAAACTTTTTTTTTTTGCAGTGGTTACTGGCTTGATTGCGAGGGATTCCTTCCATTACATTCCGGACGAATTCAAAAGAAATGAAATTTTTTCTTCGTTTTTGAAGTTCGCCTTAACCGTCAAACCTGGTTTTACTTTCACTATTAATCTTATGGATGCATGATTGAAAACAAATTGCTGCATTTGTAATTTATATGGTGACTGCATTTATAAACTAACTGATGCAGACTTTCGTTTATTTATTTATTTATTTATTTATTTTCAAATTTGTAAATGTTTTTTACCACAATGTTCGACATCGAAGTTCCTATTGGCATCCGTCCCACGGCACACTCCAAGCCAATCAGCACTGCTTTTGGAACGAGTCTTGCGCCACATACGGTCCTAAAAATCAGAATGATCGACAGAAATGAAAGAGACAACCAATGAGGGCAAAGCTTGAAAAATATTAAAACATATAAGTTTTCAAGAGTGCACACTTTTCGGCTCATTTCTACTTCTCTATTCTTTTGAATTTCAAACGAGTTAATATGATAGAACTTTTCTTAGAAATTTCTTCTCATTGTTCGCTGTCTTCGAAAGTTCTTTTATACAGGGTGTCTCAGTTAAATGTTTCAGAACTACTAAGAGGGATGGGATGCATCCTGACGACTCGGAATCATATTGCAAGGAGGGGGGGGGGGCAGAAATGATTTCCCGACCCGAGAAATTTGAGATATGCTGGGAGTATTCCAGACTGTTCAGAGTTCCTTGCGACGAAGGTGTCAGGTTTGCATTGTAGCCGGTAGAAAAAACTTTGAACACTTACTTTTGGATCCATGTACCTTTTGCTTTTTTTACGTGTAAAATAAAAAAGATTTTTCACTTACAATCTTTTTTTTTTTTTTTTAAATGATGATTCTGTGGATATTACCGCTTCAGAAAAGCATTTCCGATCCCGCATTGCTATATGATTTTGAGTTTTTAGGATGCACCCTGAATCTCTTAGAAGTTCTGAAACGTTTAACTGAGATACCCTGTATATCAAATCAACTTGAGTAGTCAGGATGCACCCTGAACCTCTTAGAAGTTCTGAAACGTTTAACTGAGACACTCTATATATCAAATCAACTTGAGTCGTCAGGATACACCCTGAACCTCTAAGAGTTCTGAAACGTTTAACTGAGACACCCTGTATATCAAATCAACTATAAATAATCACTTGTAGAGTACGTTTCTAAGACTCGTGTAAAAAAAATAAAATTCCTAGTTCTAAAAAAATGAAGGATAAAATCAATTTCATTAAAGCACAAAATTGCAAGACTAATTACATAAAAGTTAGAGGAAACTCGTTTTGCATTTTCGTGAGGGACTTGAGCTTCCGACACTAAGCGTCGTCCCGGTTTTTTTTT
This sequence comes from Uloborus diversus, assembly GCF_026930045.1. Taxonomy (NCBI): domain Eukaryota; kingdom Metazoa; phylum Arthropoda; class Arachnida; order Araneae; family Uloboridae; genus Uloborus; species Uloborus diversus. The sequence goes on along the minus strand of NC_072733.1, from coordinate 213,423,479 downwards.
TTTTTTGAGAACTTTCGGTAGTGTCTGCTTTTTAGCGTTAGAAGCTCAAAACATTTTGTACGTTGAAGAAAGAGTTTCCATGCAACAACGAAATACGCGTTTTCAATCATTCTCGCTCCAATGGTGTTGATTATTTTCATATAAGGATATAGAATCAAAACTGGCTTACTCACTGTTGCAAGAACATTTGTTGAAGCGGTTGCCGATTTAATATAAATGTGAACTTAGTTTGTGTGTTCTACATTTTTGTTTGGTGAACTGGACAATATTTTAAAGCTACAATATGCATCAACTATCGTGTGCCATAAATTTTTAGTTTTCTAAATGTAGGCTTTTAAAAATGTGCTTTTTTTACACATTTGTGCGTTACTGCGATAGTTTTCCACCACTTATAGTACTTATGCTGTAGAGACCGCTTTTTAGAATATGGGTTAAAAAGAATATCCCGCTTAAATGTTATAAATTTTCAGTGTACCAAACCAATGAAGTTTGCTTTTTGATCACGGATAATGGAATATCCCGTCTATTAGAATAATTTTTTGCGCCCAATAGACTACTCCATTCAGCAGGCTTGACTGTATCTTTCCGTTCTGCAGAATGTGCAATGAAAATGTTGTTAACAGCTATGAGAATTGTTATCTTAGTGGGAGTATTAACTAAACTTACGGAAGTGCACCGAGATCTAGTTTAAATAGTGTCCTATAACGTTTGCAACATGACAAACTGTGTTGAGACATTTAACAGGTCAAAATCCAACAAAGTTAAATTAGGATAGCTACTGAGGTTTACATTTTTAAATTGCTTACAGGGGAGCCCCAAAATTAAATTTTTAGGAGGGTAGAAATTTTTAACATGCCGAATGGAACTCCAAATTTTGCTGAATATTAAAATACGGGTTTACACACATAAGTATATATCTAATGAAAAGGGACATTCGGGCATTAAAATTTTTAATATTTCAGTGATGTTGCCAAGTTTTGCCGAATCATTTGACAGAGTTAGTCCATATAAGGAAATATTGGGAGGTCACAGTGACCTCCCATGACCTCTCATCCATGCCCGAACAGGCAATCAGGGGTGCCCTGCCCCTGATTGCCTATTCGAGAGCATAAGCATAATGGGAAACAGTCCGAGTTCTAAAAATTCGGTAGCTTAAACAGAGGGCTTATTCCACTAACCACAGCAAACCACCTGTGGAATCTATAGCCAGATGCATTTGCATGGCTTTAAAGACATGCATCTCATGATAGAGCGGCGGCCAATCTAATGAAGAACACTGAGAAAAATGAAGTTTTCAAAAAATGAGTACAATCATGCTTTCAAATTATCTTAAAACCTTTTGTTTCAAATATGAATACTCACGTTTTCAAATAGTGTGCTGAATTATTTCATACTCAAAAATGAGCACAAAACTCGGTTGATACTCAATTTTAAAATGATTACATATTTAAAAATGAGCACAAATACCTCAAAAATGAGCACATGTTGATTTGAGTATTTAATGAGCATTTGAATGATTCACATTTGAATACCACATAGTCGGAACCATTTTGACACTACAATATGTTCAAATTTGAGTACTTTATCGCCATTTTTGTAATTGTTTTTTAGAAAGAAGGAATTTCGTCATTGCCTGACGCGCAGCAGGTACGTGTCTAAAATCGGGAAAAGTGTCACAGTTATTGAATTAGCATTTGTGACTTCGCAAGATAAATACGAAAATTTACAAAATCCGAAAATAATGAAATTGTATTTCATGTATTGAAATAAAAACTAAAAAGTCATAACATAATTTGGAAATCCTCACAAGGATGTCATGCCTATTTTCGCAAAAGCTGACTGTAAGTTCGGACACAAATTTTAGTTTTTGCTGATTTCCTCTCACAAATCAATCTGTTTCTCAACGAATTTGGAAGCGATTGCAAAAATGTGGCTCATTTCGTTAGTGTTTTCGGGGGGGGGGTGCTGTTTTCCATCATTTAAAACATCCCACAACTTCGAAAAATGATAATCTTTAGTTTCAGGAGGTAGTTCAAAGTATATCATTTCTGACGTCACCTTTGAGTGACCAGAATGAACACACGTGACAGCTTGCTCCTGAATATTAATGGATTTTCCTAGAAATTAGTTTGTATGGATTTCAAATTTCTGATGAATAAAAGATTTTAGAACACAACATGTGGCTTTGGAGCAGATAACTTGTCTCCGTATAGTTTCCTTATTTATTTATTTTTTTTTAGTGTGAAATGTGTTCCGAATCTTATCACTCATTTGCTAAAATTATTCTTATTACCCGGGAGAGAAGATCTTTGTGAAGATACAAATGTTGTGTTCAAGGTGCAAGAAATATTCTATGCATATTTTGGAATCGTTTTAGAAAGACTATGTATGTTTGAGATACGTACGTGTTCCCATGTATAAACATATCCATCAGGATTCGACTCCACGATGACGTTGAACTCGTACTTATCTACCAAACCTTTCACCGTCGGATCTGAATTATAGGTACTCAAAAGCTGAAAAATGAATAAAAACACGATTAAATCCTTTATTAAATATTCGGAAACAAATTCAGAATAACAGTATTGCTATCATTAGTGAAATTTTATATCCAGCGGTACCCACCCTCCCCAAGAGCAATGTCGCACTTTTCATACCACAAGAACCCCCCCCCCCCCCCTCTCCACCAAAAAAAAAAAGCACGAGAGCTCCAAAAAGGTAAAATATACCTCTGAAAACAGCTCCCTTAAAAGTTTTTGTGACGCAGTCGGCGCCATGCCCCCCCCCCCTCCGGTGGGCACTTCTGCTATATCAACAGAACACAGGTTTTTAACCCTAAACCTCACCACTTTCGGTTTTCTCGATAGTTTTTGCATTTGTGTTAGCATAATCTTCAGAAAATACGAAATTTTTCCGAAATATGTGCACTCGTAACTTGCATATCTGAAAACTTCGCCAATAAATTCGACTAAAAGCAGGGGATCTGAAAAATTCCTCCAAAAATGCGACTAAAATCAGGGAATGGAAGGCTTTTTATTGCTATTGATACCTTCTTAATTGAATTAAGAATGATTCAATGAATAATTAATTGAGATCTGAAACGTATTTTACGGCCTTTTCTTTCGTTTCCTAGCAACACTATATAGGTTAAAATATATATTTTTTTAATTTAAATGATTTTTTTTATTGCTAAAAAATTTTTATGAGTGAAGGGTAACGTCGCAATGTGTACCCTGGTAATGCTAATTCAATTAAGTTACTAAAGTTACCACCCAATTTAGTAAGTGCTAAGTTAATTTAGTTAGTGTTTTAGTGGTGAAATTGAATGTCAAATTAAGTGAAGAAAAATGGTTCGTACACTGTTAAAAATTTTCCGGAAAATTTACGGTAATTGTTACTGGCATCCATGTTGCCAGTAACTATTACCGTAAAAATCAAATGTTACTGTAAAATTTTACGGTTTCCTCGGTAGGCCACAACAACCAATTGGAGCTGGGATCGCTTATTTATCCGGTATAAATTACCGTAAAAATCAGCGGTGCTGTAAGTCCGCCATTTTACAGTAACAATTACCAGAAAATCTTCCTGAATTTTTAACAGTGTACGGAAGTTAATGGCTGCAGTGGCGCAGCGAGAAAGATTTTCTGAGATGGGCTTTAAAAATCCAAAATTGTTGCTTCATTCCGCATTCATTTATAATGCGAAAATATTCAATGTATTAAATCAAAAAGTTTCTATGGATTAGTAGTTATTCTTTTATAACAATCAATTAAAAATAATTAATAGTTCGTATTGATATCACTTACTTTACAACGAAGAAAGTGGGGGAAAACACAGTATATTTATCATTAGTTTTACTTAAATCTTTTATTAATTTTTTGTGAGTTTTTTCGCGAGTTCATTCAAAACCTCCCCTTTTAATAAACACTTTCGATCTTTTGATGAGAATTTGGAAGGAGCCTCAGAAAATCTAGATTTCCCTAAAAAGGATGTGTGCAGTGGTGAAAGTGTTAAGTGCCATAATACCTTGCTACCCTATATTGAGACCATTTTAGCTCTGTTATATGCGTAGGAAAGCTCATTATGAAATATTGTTTGTATATTTAGCAATTGGCAAGTTATTCGTGACTGTTTCTTCATAATTAAAAGCAGTAAAATATTTTGTTGGAACCTATCCTGCTCCTTTTAAAAGGTCTTCATTTGTTACACGCGTATCACTTTCAAGTAAATATCTTCTTCCAATGGAGAGTCAAAGGTTTCACTTTGGTCAAAACATTCACTGCCACCAGTTAAACATCAACGTTTTCTCGATACAAAAACGATGTGGAAGTCTCGACTGGATTTGAATCGATTAATTTCAGAAAGAGCATAAGTCCTCCGGAAATCCATTGGACTTATGCCTTTTCTGAAATATTCGATTCATTTAGAAAAGTTACTTCAGCTAAACTAAATTCTTTTTTTTGTAAAACGTACCCACGCCACCAGTTAATGAATCATAAACAACAAGTGTTGACCAGTGATTAATAACCAGTGGCAAACAGCAGTGAAATATAGCCACACATGTCTTGCTGATTCAAGCTATCAGGAGATTTTGGCACGTGTCTCTCATAAACTTCTGAATCCTTAGAAAATTTTTCAGCAATATTTTTGATTTTGCTCTGGGAGTGAATGCTGGATGTGAATGTGGAACAAATTAATTCAATTTTACACGAAAATATTAAATGTTATGTTTATTTTAAGCTTAACTATTTTAAGCTACTTTTTGACTCGTTTTTAATGTATTTACTGTCTTCTGCAAAATAATACGTACCCGATTCACGAAGTAGGCGCAGGGCGGCAACCGATGACCATTCTCGAGCGTGTATGCCACATTCGATTGCAACAGCTGGTTTGCTGCTTCCGTCTCCAGAGCTGATCTAAGTGAGAAAGAATATTTTAAGGAGAGTCAGTTACCCTAAATACTTTCAAAAATTCGATATTTTGATTTTTTATACATTTTGAAACTCCATTTCAATACCTTTTTAAAGGATACAAAACTTCTTGATCGTGCTCATATTAGAAGTAAGTTAAAATACGATTTTAAAAAGATGTAAACGTATTTTGATGAGGTATGATTTTTCCCCTTTAAATTGCAATATCTCGAAATGGCAGTTTTGAAACTAAATGTTAATTTTCTAAGAAACTAAATTGCGTTAGGCTTTGAAATTTTTTACCACCTATTTCTTACATCTAATAGCATATACTGAAGTAAATTTTTTCTCATATTCGAAAAATATTTTTTATAGAGCTGATTTCGTGTTGCAAAATGGCATTTTTTGAAAAAAATACAGTGACTTACACATTAGAATTCTTTTTTTTTTTTTTTTTTTGAAAAAACTAAGCTTTCTTTCAGTAAAATTTTACTTCAGTATGGAGAAAAGAGCCTACTAAAGGTACAGAAAAATTTTTATAATTGTATCTTTCATAGATTTTCAGAAAAAGGTAGATGAATCTGTGCAAATTAACATCGACGGTATAAGGGGTACCGACTTCCCTTAATGATTAAGCAGGGCTATCTCTCTGCACGATGTTAAACTCTCATGAAAAAAAAAATGCTTTAATCCCCAATGAATTAATTAAAATCATATTGTTCTAGGAAAACAATTTTCGTAGTTATTAAACAAAAGGCTTTGACCAGTTGAATTTCATTGCTTTGTCGTGATCGATTGGTTCAAACGGGCTTAACTCTGCTCAATTAATATCGCACATTTTCATGAAAGAAGTTCAAATTATATTTTCCGGATAAACAGTTCACATCTACTCATAAGAATACGAGTATTATGCAAATATTTGCAAATTACTTTGTCGAATTTTGCATCATTGAGCCTTTTTTTTTTTCCTATATTATGATTCGCAACCCATTAAGTATGAGGTAAATACAAAGCGTTATTGAAAACATATACATAATAAAAATATTTTAGAGATCGTACTTTTTCATGCATTCAATTTTTATGTGGGTGAGTTTTATGTGGGTGAGTTTTGAATCGGTGTACTGAGTTCAATGTGCCAAAAAACAGCAGCAACGTTAGACTTTATGAAATAATTACCTGCGATTTATAGACTTATTTCGGTCAGTTCTTTTCAATATAAACTACAAAACATTATTTCTTCCACTATATGGAGTCAATTCTATAAATCCCGTATCTATGTTGGACGTTTTAAATCAATAGTTAAAACTGTTCCCTCTGCCTAATGCGAAGTTTTATTAATCAAATTTTCATCATTTACTGCCCGTTGTATGTGCAATAAAACCGTTAACATTATTAAAATAAAACTTTTGTTTATTTTTAATTTATCATTTTTTTTTTCTCTTTTTCAAATTGTTTTGTAAACACTATTTTCTAAAAGAAGCCGAGCTTCACCAATTCTTAAGATATATGTTGGAATTTCTCAGCCGACAGTAAAATTTGTAACTGATTTCCTGCCTAATGCAAAGTTTTATTAAAGGCAAAGAAAATAAAAGTAATATCTTAAACAATATGTGCTAAGGAACACGAATTACATAATTTCACTTCATGATATGATTAAAATACATCTTTGTGTAGGCAAGATACAACGTGAAAAGTCAAAGCATCACTGACGTTCAATGTTCATCTCACCAACTATTGATGAACTTTGTACCATAAAATCGTTAATGTAAAAGGAAAATGGCTTACGAATTAAAGAAATAAATTAGAATAATACGCTCTTTCCACTAGCACAAAAGAGAAATTTCTAAAATTTACAGTGTTCTTGATCAGTAAGTCATATTTACAAACAAAAATTTAACCATCATGGGCAAATAAACTTTTCTCTCTGCCAAATTCAAGTAATTGAAACCATGTTAGCACTTAAATTTCCGAAGCAAGTGCTTGTCTATTGAATAAATATACTTAGAAATTCAACAATGCGATTCAAATTTCACTTTCACTTTCGCTTTCCTCACCCACTATAATAAGTTTTTAAATGATGAAATCTTTTTGAGAAATAATTTGAAAAAACGTATACCTTACCAAAAAAACTATTCATATTTTTATGATTACGGTTTTAGCTCTGAAGTCTTTCGGTGGTTTAATGTCTTAAGCGCTAAAATCGATGTTGCTAATAATGTCAATTTTCGATTTGTAAATTAAAAAGTAGTTGGTCATTTAAATGGAAATGGGTAAAAAGACTGTGAGAACTTTACTTACTTTTAGATTGTAAATGGGTCTATTCTCAAAACTATTTCCAGCGGTTACCAATTTGGCCAGAGTCGGATATTCCGTCGAGAGATCCTTTAATAAGTTGACGATCTGCACATTCATAAAGAAGATGGTAATCATTTAACAATGGAATCTTTCAAATACACAACAAATCATTTGTGAGAAACATATTCTATATTTTTTCCAAATTCGTCTCACAGGCTTATGAAATATATTCTATTCCTGCTTTCAACCCCTACTCCACCCCACTTCCCCCAGTAAAAAAGCCAAGTGAATGATGAAAACAATCTGACCATATCTAAGTTTTTCATGAAAATTTATAGCCAGCATGTAGGAGTAAATTTTCAATGTCAATGAGCAGTAATTTTAGTCTTTGAGAAATTTTTTATTTCACTTATTCATTTCAGCAAACAATGCGGGAGATCATTGAAGATCGCTGATCAGGATATCATTGAAGATTTTTCTATCAATTTCGGACATCGAGTTTGCAACTTTCCAAGAGTCACAGCCAATATGAATGTCACGAACATAATTGCACGTGCAACAAACTTGACGACATAGCCAATGGTCGGATCAGTGATTAAATAGGATTGGTCATACTAGCACTAGGCAGCAACAGTTTAGTAGTTGTTATAGCTGTTTGGGGCTTTGAAAGTTCAGCAGGGGCCGTGGTAGCCCGATCGGTAGAGTGTCGGATTCGGGGCCGGAGGGTTCTGAGTTCGAACCTCGATGGTCGAAGACCCACCGTCGTCATTAAAGGGGACTGGGCGACGTTAAATATGCTCGTGGTCTCAATGTCCTCCAAGTGAAACGATACCTCTGGGGGTGCTAGTACTAGGTAGCTATTAGCTCCTGGACTAGTTCTAAATTCTCATTAACTGTTCGATCCGGTGATGGTGCTGCCATCTATCGGTATATAAAATAATGGAGGCAAGGCACTTAGTATGCAGTCCTCGACATAAATACAGTTGTAGTCAGTTGTGACTCTGAATAGGAATAGGAAAGGTCAGCACGTACGAATCTCTGGCAGTGGTTGTGAAAGGGGACAGAAATGACCTAAAACAGTGGTGCCCAAATCCCAACCTAAGCCCAGTAGGCCACACCTGGGCCGTGAAGCGCATCCGTGTGTACCGTCGTTTTGTTTGATGTTACTAATAGAAAAACACGATTAATGAGTGTTACGAATTTGAATCCAAATTGGCTTCTAGAAGTTGACTTCTGAAAAACAGACACATTTAATAAAAGAAGCATAGGTAATAATAACAATCGATGGTTTTTAATTTTCGTTCCCTTTTCATATTTTTCCATGTTATTTTGAAAGTTTTTAAAAATATTTTTAAATTTTATATCTGTTCTGGCCCGCACGTGAATCGTTTTATTATGAAGTGTTGCCCTTGGGTACAAAAAGGTTGGTCACCTCTGAACAAATGTTGGGCATTGCATTTTTTCATCCAAGGAAACGGGATACATATTTCCTTTTCATACTGCGAGGACTTGGACTATCTCGCAGTGCTTTGTTTAGAAGGGTATAATCTTGTTAATGCCTTAAAGATGTCTTGATACTCATAACTGCAAATTGGCTGCTATACAACAGCATATACAACAGTATACACTGTAAAAACGATTCAGAAACGTTCCTGGAAAATAATAGGCAGCTGATGTGCACAATTTCAGCCGGTAACATATCTTACAAAAACCAGGAACGTTTTCTGATGAAAGTTAGTAACCTTTCTGAAATATTAAGAAATCTCCCCTATTAAAGCCAGTCGTGAACCTTCTAAAAAAATTAAATAGGTTTAATTTATTTGATTAGAACCTTCCTGATTTACCAAGAAAGCTCCAGAAGTATTAAAGTATTAGAGCAACCACGGCCACGCTACAATTGCAAGCAAAAACCAAGCATATTCCTTGCCTGCAATTCCTGCCTCGCAAAGCTGTATCTATCCAGTGACTTATTAGCTCCCATTGGAAGCTTAGTCAATCCGGACGGGCCGTAAACAATCGAAAGCCGATACACTTAATAAACACGCTCCGTCAATATTTAAACTGGTAGCAAAAAATATTTTTCACACTAGTGCAAGGTCTGCATTCGTGCATCTTTTAGGAATTCAGGAAACTTTTTTGCGAAGATACTTGATTTTTTAGGGAAATAGGTGAAAACCTCTGGAATCACGAAACGTTCCACGGAAATAACCAGTAACGTTTCGGAATTTTTTTACAGTGTATGCTGTTGTATAGCAGCTGTTGTATATGCAAGTACATCAGTAACTTGCGTATACAACAGCTCATCATAAGGGCTACTAACAGACTGATATCGCAGGCATTTAGTGATGAATTCCGCTTCAGTCTTGAAGTACTTAGTTACACTATCGGAGTCGCGTAGTACCGAGGCCAATTTATATTTGCTCTGCTTAAACCCAAATTTCTATTATCAGTGATGTAAAAGAGCGTATCTCTTATTGAAGGTTACTTGTAATTAATCCACTCAATTTCAGTAGCAGAAATGACAGTACAATTCAGTACAATTATGCAGGGGTGATTGTGTTCCGGTATTTTAACCGAATTTCTGGTATTTTCGGACGTATTTCCGGTATTTTTATGTCCGAAAATACCGGAATTATGTGTTTTTTTTTTTTTTTTTATGCTTTTATCTCCCTACCCTCCGCAATCTTTTAAAATTATATAATACTCATCAAATATACCTGCAAGAGCCTTAAGATGGACACCTATCCCTTAAGATGAACAAATGTAAAGATAATTTGTATAACACCAGCTCAAAAGTAACTTTGTAATCCATTAAAAATTTAATCACATGTACACACAATATTTTGACTCAGAACTATTTAATACTATGGCAAAGGTGCACTTAAGTAATAGGGGCCAAAGATTACCCCCCCCCCCCCCCCCCCCCCCGTTCTCGCTTTAAAACTTTCAGGTATTTTTTGATGAACTCACAATCACCCTTGAATTATGATAGTATCCGGGAATGTAGATCGCATGTCTCTGAAACGCCATCATGTTTTTGAGACTTTTCCTTGACAAACTAAGTAATTGGATTATTTATATAATTAAACTTTGTATACAAGTCAGTACGCAGTTATATTGCAGTTAATGCTGCATGTTGAAAATCTAGAGCATTAACTGAACTCGAAGCTCAACACGAAAAGATTGGAAATCTTAATCACTATTCGCGCTGAAGAATACAGAGCTGTGCAATATTTCTATCAGGGGAACTTACTTTCGTGCATCCTATGGTGTTTCTTTTCTTTCATTTGACTGATGGCAGTGAAATTTTAATAACTTCATTTCGAGTGTGGTGTGGACTGTATGCATATTTCCGTAGCAAAATATTTTACTTTTTCATGGTCTTTTCTTGTGTAGAGAAAAAGAGGCAGACATTAAAAAGCATTCCGGTTACGTATTAAAGGGCTCTTAAAATCTGTGTGCAAAAACTCTGCCTCAAAGCCAGATAAACTTTAGTCACATCATCACCACTTTTCAGGGGAGCATAAAAACGTTTGTCTGGTCCACAGAAAGGTTGTGACTCACGCTGTAATGACACTGGTGAAATATTATAAAAAACTTTTGTAGAATTGAGCTGTTATGGATCAATGCAGAATTGAGTTATACTTTCAAAGCAGTTATAACCTGAAAATCGCCATATCTAAACTGTTAGTCTGGGAGGTCATTCCAAGCTCGTCAGCTTGCGAGATCGATATTCTCGCTCACGTGATCGGTTGTGACGTAGAAATGTCGCAAAGTAGTATTCTAATCTACTCGAACTTAGCTTGCGGCTAGGTTCGAGTAGATTAGAATACGACTTTGCGATATTTCTACGTCACAACCGATCACGTCAGCGAGAATCTCGATCTCGCGAGCTGACGAGGTTGGAATAACCGCCCAGGTCTTGAGGTACACAAAATATCAGTAAAATCTTGAAACGTATGTTTATGTATATGCTTTATAGTTGTTGCTAATTGGTCAGCATAAAAGGTTTTAAACGTGAAGGGAAAAACCCCAATATTGTAATGAAGAAAGTTTTTTCTCAGTAAACGGTAAAGTCATCTCTTATCATTTTTAAACTCCACTCATTGAGCGAAAAGAAAAGAAGACTATTCAATGCTATTTCTATGTAAAGGCCTGGCTTCCTAGGAGGGAAATCGCCGATCTTCGACATCGCTCCTCGCCGTGATGCTGAAATCAAAGTCATGTGGATTCCGGCATGACCATTCATGACGTCGATTTAGCTCGGGCGCGCATGCGCAGAAGGATCAAGTTTTCGCTTCAGCGAGGAGCGACGCCGACGATCGGCGTGTTCGATCGTAGGAAACCAAGGTTTTTGACTCATGAGCGCATGTTCGCAGCGTGGCGTAACGCCGTCATCGATTTCCGTCCTAGAAAAACCAGGTCTTGAGTTGAGCCGAAATTGATTTAAAATTAGTCATTTCAGATTAAGGACATTGTTTTGTCGTCTTCGGTGATATTAAAAGTTGTCACATTATGGGGCAAATTTCCGCTCAGAAGAACGCCCGTACTCATTATTTTTTTAACCGATTTTTTTTTCCTTTGAAAATCAGAAAAAAGGGATTTTTTTTTTTCATTTCGTTTGTGAAGTGTAATATCATTCAAAAATCGAACTTAAAGGGATCAGCGGGATCTTACTTTGTCGTATTCGTTGTATCGACTGAAGTCGAATCCACTCGAGGCATCAGAAGGTCCGTTTTGAATCCTTTCTGCTTGGATAACTCTGAAAAATGAAAATAATTGTTTTCATATAAAATAAAATAATTCCGCTTTTTTGCTTTAGAGAGAATGGGACAAGGACTTGAATTTCCTACTTTGTGCTTGCGAATAAGTTGATATAACTTTGCAATTCTACTTCGAGTTTAACCCAATCCATCTCAGCGCGTTGATAAAACCTTTCCCACGTTTAATGTAATCTCAAAAAAACAAAAAAAAAAAAAAAAAAACAAGGTCAGGTTTCACTTATGAGAGCAGTGCTATGAAATTTATTGTAAGAATATTTATTTTACTATGTTGGTTATAACATTTACAAAACGGGATAAAATTAAATAAAATCACGTCAAGAAAATTGAAAAGTAGGATTATAAAATTTAAATGAAAAGAGGATATTTGAAATAATGTGTAAAAATAATTTTAAAAAGAGCAAATATTAGATTAATTTTTAGTCTGAATGAATAAATTATTTAACATTATTTGATTGTATTAAATTAAATAAGATTTAAAAAATCAATAATAAGTTGAAAGGGACTCATTTATGGAAAAATACATTTTAACATTTTTTTTTTCTTTATTTACAAGCTCTGGTTAAAATTGACTTTTTGTAGTCGTATATTTTTTGAACATTTTAAATTGCACTTTAAAGCACAAGTTTTTTCTTTCAACAGCAACATGTTCGATTTTCGCATATCCAATAGATATGTACAACAAAATGAAATATTCTTTAGCAATAAATTTATTCAAACGTTATTAAGATTTTATAATGTCTATGTTGTGAAAGTTATAGAATCAATCTAAATTTATCTGAAGTATGGCCATGAATTAAAAACGAAGTAAGTGGCAACAATATAGACGAAAATTTATGTTTTACTGCTAAAGAGGTCTTGCAAGCGTTCAATATTTACTATTGTGTTATCATGTTGTGTCTTGTGTCTGGTTTGTTCCTTTTTTAACTAAGTTAAGAGTTTTGTATTTCATTAATTTTGACACTAAGTTTTGTTTTCCACAATCCGCCTAATGAATACACTTAATATTTTATGCACAAAACGGAAACATGTCTTAAGGTACGCTCTGCGATCTATTTTGATGAAAGTGCGGAAACATTTTTGTTTTTTAAAACAAGACTTTAATCAAAATGCCAATTATTTATAAAATAAATTTAAGGGGTCTGAGGACCTTTAACTTCAAAATTTTCGACTTTGTGGAAAATGCATAATTTAATTTTGAACAATTTGATACCTTAGTTATTACTTCACGCAAATACTTTGCAAGTTATTGTAAAAATGCGTAACTTTTCCCCATAGAGATTTATTTTAACTGCAGCTGTTTAAGCTTCTTTTTCTTATGTGTCGTTTTCGCCGGTTTCTCGTTTTGCGTGCATGATATTTCAAGATGTTTCTTATATATTTCCAATTAAAAAACACTGCGGACAGTGCCTTTGGCGCTCTTTAGTGTTGAATTTAATACTAACTCGTGTTGAACTATAGTCAAGATTTTCTTAATGTTTTGTTATGAAGTTTGTAATTTATGTTTTATAATTTGCAAGTTTTTTAACTTTACTTTTTTAATTTTGCTTACTGTTATGTATGTGTATTTTGTTTATTAATAAATTTTATCTTATCTTATCTTATATTTCCGTAAAACTTTTAATGAATATTTGTCTGGTTTATTTTTATGACCTGAACCTAAATTTATTTTTTTTTAATTATGTATTTGTCATTTATGAAATTTTATATGTTAACACCAAAATTTTCTAAAATTTTGAGCGATATTTTTTTTTTTTTTTAATATTCACTTTCATTTTTAGTTAGAATTTAGGTTCATATCATAACAATAAACCAGACAAACATGCATGAAAAGTTTTACGAAAATATTATCACGCAAAACGAGAAACCAGCACCTGAGAAAAATAGGCTTAAACAGTTGCTGTTAACATAAATCTCTATGGGGAAAGTTTACGCAATTTTACGATAGCTTGAAAAGTTTTTTGCGTATGGTAATAAATAAGGTATCAAATTGTTCAGAATTAAATTATGCATAACATATATTTTTTTCCAAAAAGTCGAACATTTTTAAGGTTAAAGGTCTTTAGACCCCTTAATGCCGAATTCCCTAAATTTTTTGTTAACTCTTTTAACCACGTACGGGAAGTGCATGCAAAGCGTGATGGTGCTTGTTTCTGTGCTTGAGATTCGACGCAGGCCCCTTGTCTAACAGGGTCAACGGTTGTCAATTTGGAAAAATTAATGTTTCTACTTATAAATGCTTAAGGGTTTTACCAATTTTCAATAAAATGTGCATTGAGTTTTCCTCTTGAGCCCCTTCCCCCTGGAAAAAATCGAGCCTGATTCGATGCTCACCTTTCAAGATCGTCGAAAGCCACATTATAGGATATTCCTCTCTCTCTCATTTCATGTTCTACGGCGTGTATCAGTTCCGGTTTCAGATGGATCATAACAGGCACGTCCAATCCCTTTGGCTCGTTCCACAGGTCCACCTTTCAACAGAGAATAGTTTTCATTAAAATAGTTGGAAGTCAAATTTCGAATTTTCATCTAGAGTTTTAATGTTTTTTTTTTTACTAGCATTAACCTCTGAACAAACTTATTATTTTCAAGTAAACGGTCATAAAAATGCCATTTTTTTATTCAAGAAAATTATATAAATAAGGGTGTTTACAATATACAGTGAAACCTGTATAAGTTGACCACTTACAGTGCACGGCTTTTGTGGTCAACTTAAACAGGCGGTCAACTTATAGAGGTTGTATTATATGATATAGACCTAATTCGGTGCCTGAAGATAGCAGTCAACTTAGACAGGTGGTTAACTTACAAGGGTGGTCAACTTTACAGGTTTTACTGTATGTATTTATTTTTGGATTTTTTTTTTTTTTTTTTTTTTTTTTTTGCTTGAACTTTGTACGTAAACATCACGGGCACGAGGAACAGAAGACAGCTGAGCCCGCGATTTTGACGGGAGCGAGCGGGTTATATGAAGGGTACTCTTCAACTGCAATCGAGTGAATCCAGAATAGGGAATTTTTTTCGGAATCAATTTATTGAAATAAGATTAAAGAGTGAATCACCTTTTCCCCACTTTAGAATGGTTAAGCTAAATTTTAATTTTTTTTTTTTGAAAAATTACTTTGATTGAACTAATTGATTACTCATACCACTTGACTGCGGTCTCTTTATTTGTTTTGTTTCATAATTATATTATGGAGGCTTAATAGAGACTGCTGACTCCTTAGTATGATAACATTGTTTAGTAGTTTTGGACATATTTGTCCTCACCGTTATGAAGCGTAAAACGTATGATTAGGGTTAAATGATTCCAGTTCGAATATCAATAAAACTCAAAGACTCTTTTACTGGATAAATACAGTCGAACTCGCTTAGAACGAGCACTGATTTAACGAGAACTCGGTTTTAACGAGGAAATCAGAAAGGTTTGGTTGGTTCAATGTTAAATCAATGGGAGCAAAACTCGCTTTGAACGAGCAAACCCCGCTTAAAGCGAGCAATATTTTTGTGATTCATAAAACTTCTATTGACTTCCAGCAAAATGATGAGTCTTAAATCCTGAAACCAAGTGATGAGGGCTTTTTTTTTTTTTTTGAGCAATCACGATTGCTTATTGCTTTCATTTGACTGTTTTTGGCGTCCTATCATTTTATTTTCCCACCGCCACCCTCCGCACCATCACCGTCGACCGGCTCCTCACGATGCTGCTCCTATAGCGAAAGCCGTCTCCAGGTTGCGTCCATATGCTACAAACACGCGCATACATACACAACTACACACACACACGCGCACACATTCACACACACACACGCGCACACACACGTACACCTACATACACATACACATACACACACACACACAACTACCCACACATTCATGCCTGCACACAGACACAAACACACATGCCTACACACACATACACATACCCCCCCCCCCCACACACACATACACATACCCCTAACACGCATACACATACCCCTACACACAAACACACATACCCCCACACACAAACACACACGCCTACATATACACACTCGTGATTGCGAAAAACGTAATTTGAATTCAAGATGTCAAAATTCAAGTTAATTTTTTTTTTTAATTTGTTGTGACAGAAGCATTGAAAAATTACATATTTGTTGACATGAATGTTATCTCTTAGGAGATACTTATTTCTGATCATATTCTAGCTTAAATTCAAGCTAATTCAAATTAAAGTGACGTGCTAACGAAAATTGTGAAGAATTTGGAGCTGAACTACCATTAACATATTCAATGTATTTTGATAAGCAGCAAAACTTCAACCGTTTTTCGAAGCCAGGGATGAAAATGACTATGAGTACTCGAGAGACATCAATAACGCAAGAAAAGGAGAATAGGACAGTTCTAAGGAATTAGCCAATATCTTTGGCACTGTAAAGAAATTGAAAATAAGCAAAGCAATTATGTAAGAATTAAAAAAAAAGAAAAATTCCCCCCCCCCCCCGAACCCGTTTTTTTTGAGCACTTCGTTACAGCGAACCAATATCGAGGCCCATTCTCTTTCGTTATAAGCGAGTTCGACTGTAGTCAGAGAAATGTGATAATCAACTTGAGTTTGGTGAAGTATGTTGTTCCAAACTTAGTGAATTATGGCCCTACTGTTCAACCTAAATAAATGCCATAAAAAAATATTTCTGCATTGTTGCTGACATTTCTGAAGAATTTACGAGATAATATTCCACAAGTTCAGCCATGTTAGATGAAATCTAGTCTTTCATTATATACGCATTACAAATTTCATAAAACCATATAGATGTTGTGAAATGACATTTTCCATTTCAAATAAACGTAAGAAAAATCTATTATTCCGTAACCATCTCATACTTTTTGGAACTCGATGAAGTATTTAAACTCTTCAAGAAAATAAAGAATCTTAATTTGAAACGCCTCAGACTTATGGACTCTTCAGGAATATTCCAGGCTACTAAAACATCAGGAAGGTTACTGAATTATAGCGAGAAACTTTTTTTCTTTTTTTACCAGATAAAATTAGGTACACTAGCTGCCCATTATTCTCCAGGAACATTTCTGTTTATTATTATTATTATTATAATTATTATTATTATTACTAGCTGTACCCGACGCGCGTTGTTACGCCAACAAAAAAATACATCATTATACTGGTTTTCAGGACAATCGGTTGAACGGGGATGAAGTTGCTACTGTGCAGTGCCACCTGGTGGCGAGTGGCTTCAATGAGCATATTATACACCTTCTCCGTGGAAAAATACATATATATAGCAATTTTCATAATAATCGGTCCAGGTATCAAGTGAAGCCGTGACTATACTCAAATTTTGTACTCACGCAGTTTTCAAGATCAATCAATCGCTAAAAATATCAAATAGAAAAAGTTTTAAATCCCCCCGTTGCATGAAAAGCCGTAAAACAATAAAGAAAGAATTTATTTGTTCAAACTCAAGAAAAATGGCAACAGCTAACTTCTTATCGATGAGATCTCTCACGCGAATTAATTTCTGCAGCCGATCATTTTATTCGTATTTATCCAATGGATTGTGACTTAAATTGGAATAAAAAAGGAACTATCGATCGGATTATTTTCGAACTGGTCTATAAATATTCCCAGTACCAAAAATAACAAACGGTGAAAGTTTCAGTCAAATCTGCCGGGTAGTTTTTGAGTTCATGGATGACATACAGACAAACATTCATTTTTATATATATAGATTATTTTTAACAATGTAGAAATAACATGAAGCTATAAGTCGTCGGTACTTTCACTTATATTAGTTTGTTTAAAACCTTCATAATAAAATTCAGTCACGTTTATGAAATAAATCCGGAACTGTCGAAGCAAACTTAGATATATTTATACATTTATAGTAATCTAACTTGGCACCTTCCTGATTTATCAGGAAGGCTCCTAGAGTATTGCAGCAAATGGCTGAAGCGAAGGTAGAACGTAGAACATAAATCTATGTCCTGGGCTGTAACTTCTGATTTGATTAGCCATGGAAAAAAGTGTCCTGTTGCTTATTTTAAATCAATAAATATCCATTAATCACGGAAAAACAGTGAATAAAAAACACCTGTGACCGTAACCTGGTGAAGGAGAAGCTTTATCTTACATTTATATTCTTGTATAGCTTTGAAAGATAATAGTTACCCATAGATATTGAGTTTTTTTTATTTAGTATTCATCAGTAAAGTTTCCGTTTAACAAATTTACCAACTTTATCTATTGCTTATCATCATTTGAAAGTAAGGAAAAAGATAGCTGATTGAAAATGTCTTAAGATTTGCTTTAGAGTTATACAAAAATGTGTTTCAAAATAGTCACACATCAGTTAAGCGTTTCAAATAGTTACGTCCTCCGAGATATCCTCCGTTATTTATAAGTAATTAGGTGACCAACTTTATCTATTGCTTATCATCATTTCAAAGTAAGGAAAAAGATAGCTGATTGAAAATGACTTAAGATTTGCTTTAGAGTTATACAAAAATGTGTTTCAAAATAGTCACACATCAGTTAAGCGTTTCAAATAGTTACGTCCTCCGAGATATCCTCCGTTATTTACAAGTAATTAGGTGACCAACTTTATCTATTGCTTATCATCATTTCAAAGTAAGGAAAAAGATAGCTGATTGAAAATGTCTTAAGATTTGCTTTAGAGTTATACAAAAATGTGTTTCAAAATAGTCACACATCAGTTAAGCGTTTCAAATATTTACGTCCTCCGAGATATCCTCCGTTATTTACAAGTAATTAGGTGACCAACTTTATCTATTGCTTATCATCATTTCAAAGTAAGGAAAAAGATAGCTGATTGAAAATGTCTTAAGATTTGCTTTAGAGTTATACAAAAATGTGTTTCAAAATAGTCACACATCAGTTAAGCGTTTCAAATATTTACGTCCTCCGAGATATCCTCCGTTATTTACAAGTAATTAGGTGACCAACTTTATCTATTGCTTATCATCATTTCAAAGTAAGGAAAAAGATAGCTGATTGAAAATGTCTTAAGATTTGCTTTAGAGTTATACAAAAATGTGTTTCAAAATAGTCACACATCAGTTAAGCGTTTCAAATAGTTACGTCCTCCGAGATATCCTCCGTTATTTACAAGTAATTAGGTGACCAACTTTATCTATTGCTTATCATCATTTCAAAGTAAGGAAAAAGATAGCTGATTGAAAATGTCTTAAGATTTGCTTTAGAGTTATACAAAAATGTGTTTCAAAATAGTCACACATCAGTTAAGCGTTTCAAATATTTACGTCCTCCGAGATATCCTCCGTTATTTACAAGTAATTAGGTGACCAACTTTATCTATTGCTTATCATCATTTCAAAGTAAGGAAAAAGATAGCTGATTGAAAATGTCTTAAGATTTGCTTTAGAGTTATACAAAAATGTGTTTCAAAATAGTCACACATCAGTTAAGCGTTTCAAATATTTACGTCCTCCGAGATATCCTCCGTTATTTACAAGTAATTAGGTGACCAACTTTATCTATTGCTTATCATCATTTCAAAGTAAGGAAAAAGATAGCTGATTGAAAATGTCTTAAGATTTGCTTTAGAGTTATACAAAAATGTGTTTCAAAATAGTCACACATCAGTTAAGCGTTTCAAATATTTACGTCCTCCGAGATATCCTCCGTTATTTACAAGTAATTAGGTGACCAACTTTATCTATTGCTTATCATCATTTCAAAGTAAGGAAAAAGATAGCTGATTGAAAATGTCTTAAGATTTGCTTTAGAGTTATACAAAAATGTGTTTCAAAATAGTCACACATCAGTTAAGCGTTTCAAATATTTACGTCCTCCGAGATATCCTCCGTTATTTACAAGTAATTAGGTGACCAACTTTATCTATTGCTTATCATCATTTCAAAGTAAGGAAAAAGATAGCTGATTGAAAATGTCTTAAGATTTGCTTTAGAGTTATACAAAAATGTGTTTCAAAATAGTCACACATCAGTTAAGCGTTTCAAATAGTTACGTCCTCCGAGATATCCTCCGTTATTTATAAGTAATTAGGTGACCAACTTTATCTATTGCTTATCATCATTTCAAAGTAAGGAAAAAGATAGCTGATTGAAAATGACTTAAGATTTGCTTTAGAGTTATACAAAAATGTGTTTCAAAATAGTCACACATCAGTTAAGCGTTTCAAATAGTTACGTCCTCCGAGATATCCTCCGTTATTTACAAGTAATTAGGTGACCAACTTTATCTATTGCTTATCATCATTTCAAAGTAAGGAAAAAGATAGCTGATTGAAAATGTCTTAAGATTTGCTTTAGAGTTATACAAAAATGTGTTTCAAAATAGTCACACATCAGTTAAGCGTTTCAAATATTTACGTCCTCCGAGATATCCTCCGTTATTTACAAGTAATTAGGTGACCAACTTTATCTATTGCTTATCATCATTTCAAAGTAAGGAAAAAGATAGCTGATTGAAAATGTCTTAAGATTTGCTTTAGAGTTATACAAAAATGTGTTTCAAAATAGTCACACATCAGTTAAGCGTTTCAAATATTTACGTCCTCCGAGATATCCTCCGTTATTTACAAGTAATTAGGTGACCAACTTTATCTATTGCTTATCATCATTTCAAAGTAAGGAAAAAGATAGCTGATTGAAAATGTCTTAAGATTTGCTTTAGAGTTATACAAAAATGTGTTTCAAAATAGTCACACATCAGTTAAGCGTTTCAAATATTTACGTCCTCCGAGATATCCTCCGTTATTTACAAGTAATTAGGTGACCAACTTTATCTATTGCTTATCATCATTTCAAAGTAAGGAAAAAGATAGCTGATTGAAAATGTCTTAAGATTTGCTTTAGAGTTATACAAAAATGTGTTTCAAAATAGTCACACATCAGTTAAGCGTTTCAAATATTTACGTCCTCCGAGATATCCTCCGTTATTTACAAGTAATTAGGTGACCAACTTTATCTATTGCTTATCATCATTTCAAAGTAAGGAAAAAGATAGCTGATTGAAAATGTCTTAAGATTTGCTTTAGAGTTATACAAAAATGTGTTTCAAAATAGTCACACATCAGTTAAGCGTTTCAAATAGTTACGTCCTCCGAGATATCCTCCGTTATTTATAAGTAATTAGGTGACCAACTTTATCTATTGCTTATCATCATTTCAAAGTAAGGAAAAAGATAGCTGATTGAAAATGACTTAAGATTTGCTTTAGAGTTATACAAAAATGTGTTTCAAAATAGTCACACATCAGTTAAGCGTTTCAAATAGTTACGTCCTCCGAGATATCCTCCGTTATTTACAAGTAATTAGGTGACCAACTTTATCTATTGCTTATCATCATTTCAAAGTAAGGAAAAAGATAGCTGATTGAAAATGTCTTAAGATTTGCTTTAGAGTTATACAAAAATGTGTTTCAAAATAGTCACACATCAGTTAAGCGTTTCAAATAGTTACGTCCTCCGAGATATCCTCCGTTATTTACAAGTAATTAGGTGACCAACTTTATCTATTGCTTATCATCATTTCAAAGTAAGGAAAAAGATAGCTGATTGAAAATGTCTTAAGATTTGCTTTAGAGTTATACAAAAATGTGTTTCAAAATAGTCACACATCAGTTAAGCGTTTCAAATATTTACGTCCTCCGAGATATCCTCCGTTATTTACAAGTAATTAGGTGACCAACTTTATCTATTGCTTATCATCATTTCAAAGTAAGGAAAAAGATAGCTGATTGAAAATGTCTTAAGATTTGCTTTAGAGTTATACAAAAATGTGTTTCAAAATAGTCACACATCAGTTAAGCGTTTCAAATATTTACGTCCTCCGAGATATCATCCGTTATTTACAAGTAATTAGGTGATGAAGTTAGAAATAAAGGTGCCCATTATGGATGCTTTTATTAAACAATGTATCTTCCCACATCAAATTATATTTACATGTATGTGTGTGTGTACATGTTTTTTAGTTTTCTTACACAAATCCGCCGTTTGCTCCAGATCGTTGCAAAATTTGGACGGAAATCCTCTGATACTCAGGAACTCACATAGGGGATTTTCGAAATTAAAAAAACGAGCTGATGTGTGCATCACATGACTTCCTTTTACTCCAATTTAATGTCATTTCCCTATTATTGACAATTGTAATGTGATTCAATTGTTTACTCTCTAAATATCACCAACAGTGGCCAAACTAAAACCAAATTAAAAAAAAAAAATTAAAAAAAAAAATCCTCCAAATTTGTCGCCAAGTTGACGACAAAACTTGTCAACCAAAATACTGGCGATATATCGCCAAGTGTCCGACAAATTATAACACAACTTGAGTTTACATCGAAATAAACAATGATTTCCCCCCCAAAAGGGGCAAAAGACCCCCTTAAAACATCCGAATGCAACCAAAATTAAAGGTGCACAACTAGACCCGACTAGGAGTCCACGTACCAAATTTCAACTTTCGAGGACATACCGTTTTTGAGTTATGCGAGATACATACGCACATACATACGTACATACGGACGTCACGAGAAAATTCGTTGTAATTAACTCGGGGGTTGTCAAAATGGATATTTCGGGTGTCTGTACATTCCTAGACATATATCCACGTGTGGTCGGGTCGAAAAAAAACTCAACATTCATTCGGGAGTGAGAAAAATTTAAATTAAGGCCGATTTTTGAGTGAAAATATTTTCGCGAATGCAATACTTCCTTTTTTGTAAAAGGAAGTAACAAATGAGGTCTACGTTTATGTTTGGAGTCATAAAATTTCCTCTTTTCTGCAGGCTGACATGAAATTTTACAATTTTATTTTCTTTTATTTAAGCCTGATTGCTGAACATGCATCACTTGACACAACTTATATTTTCGAGGTGGACCATATAACGGCAGGCAAAGCAATCAGTCGGCCTATGACAAAAAAAGTACTTTTTTACCCCAATGTTCAAGATTCTAAAAATTTTCGGTCTTCAATTTCTAGCGTTTCATATTTTTTTAAACCATCAGAATTTTGTACATAATTCTAAGAATGGCGATGATTACAAAACTTTAAACTTTTGAAACTTACGAAATCATTCGTGTTATGTAATGACTAATCTTAAAAATTTTAGCA